>NC_048304.1:106206395-106403922 GCF_013100865.1 Trachemys scripta elegans | reverse complement strand
AAGAACAGGAGTACTTGTGGCACCTTAGAGACTAACAAATTTATTAGAGCATAAGCTTTCGTGGACTACAGCCCACTGTATGCATCTGAAGAAGTGGGCTGTAGTCCACGAAAGCTTATGCTCTAATAAATTTGTTAGTCTCTAAGGTGCCACAAGTACTCCTGTTCTTCTTTTTGCGGATACAGACTAACACGGCTGCTACTCTGAGACCCATACAGTGTTTTTCCCCAAAAATTCCTTTTTCCTACCCCCAGCTGTTTTCAGCTATTAATGTGATATTGCAGACTCCCAAATGGTACAGACACCATCCACATTTTCTCACAGTATCAAACAACTGTTTTTCTTTTCATATGCATATGCCTATCTCCCACTAACATTAATCACTGGATCTTATCTGCATGGAGAGGCTCATTTACCCAAACATCTATATCTCTTGTTTATTTTTTTTTACTTTTTCTTCATAGTTCAAATATTTCCTGTTATTCCACATAACCCATCTGGGGAGAGAATACTCAAAAGGTGCAGTCCTAGTAATTCCATTCCTTTTAGAAATTGTTGTCACCCCCTAACTGCAGGCATACAGGTATGTTGTCAATTCCCTTTGGACCAAATTCTGCTTCTGAATATACACATATGGTTCTCATTGCAGTCAGATGGAGCCGTGCATGCACATCTCTGGACAGAATGTATCCCTCTAGCAGCATAGGGTGGATGCAGCTTTTTTTCTTTTTAACAGGCAGGTCTTGTTTCAAAACAGAGTCCTAGGACCACACAATTTCAGAAATTGAGCCAAATTTTGCTCCATAAAACTAGTCTGGTTCTAGTGACATCATTGAACTCACAATGGTGTAATTAAGAATGGAATAAGAACAGGAGTACTAACAAAGTCTCTAAGGTGCCACCACAAGTACTCCAGTTCTTTTTGCAGATACAGACTAACACGGCTGCTACTCTGAAACCTAAGAATGCAATGTGGCCTAAGACAGTTTCTACCTGTTTTACTTATAAAATGCCAGGACAGTTTAAAAATAATTGCAATCGATAAGAAATTAATATTTCCTTAAAGCAACTACAACTAGCATTATCTTTACTATTGGAATGGAATTATTCCTCTTAATAATATGTAGATCACTCTATACGTTATTTAAATCCTGGACCAACTGAAGTGAAATGCAAAAATCAGTTGAAAAGGTGCCAGGATCTATTTGTAACAAATATACGTTTGGAGATTATGGGCCTGCTGCTGATTTCACTAACACCAGTTTTACATCAGTGTAACTGAGATGTCTTCAGTGGAGCTATTCTTGGTTTACATCTTCTGTGGAGAACTGGATCCTATATGTTGCTGAGAGAGAGAGAGAGAGAGAGAGAATAGCTTTTCTTCTTCATAGCTAGTTTCTGACAAAAAGTTTTCTTTGGTCCTGATTCAGGAAGGCACATAAGCACATACACTTGCTTAAAGCTGAGCACATGTTCAGTGCTTTCCTGATTCTGGGCCTTAATTTTTGTTTATATCATACACTGTATGCTCCTATTTTTGGGATCACTTAATTACATTTTAAACCGCTGGGTGACCTTCACGACTTTTCTTTCTAATTATGTGTATTTTTTTTTAATTCAATAAAAAAAAAATCTAAAAAGAAGCAGTCTTATTTCATTAGTATTCCACAGTAACTTTCTGAGATAGCACATAAGGTTTCTATATGCTTTGGAAACAAAACAATAACTGTTCTTCCAAGCACCAGGAAAGCGTGTGTGTCCCTTTACACTTAAGATGTGTAGTAAATCATGGACCATAAAATGAAGAAAATGGAAGTAATTTCCCACACACACACATATATAAACCATTTTACTCCTACTGTCAACAGGGGCAAAATATATCACCATAGGAAAGGGAAACCTCAAAGTGCTATTGGAAAATACAAAGTAAGCTGCATTTAAATTTTAGAACCATGCGTCTTACAAGCCTGTCTTCAAACGGTGACTGGACATTGAAAATGATCTCGTATTAACCCATTTTATTCATTTTAAGTGCTGTTTTTAGTATAAACAGAATTTCATGGTTTTGCCAAGTGGAGGCTGCCAAAAATATCAGACATTTTCTCTTTATCTCTTGAGCACATCAAAAGCTGTTGCAAAATATGAACTACAACTAAGAATAGCCATTAACGCTCCCTTTGCTGAAGAAAAATTGCTATTTCCTCTAGGAAAGCAATGTCTAAAATAGTCAAATGACATTAATTAAGACAATTGCTTTTAGAAATCACTTATTTTAATTGTTTAAGAAATGGAGCACAACTCCAAAGTGGGGCAAATAGCACTATCTTTTCTGGTAAAAAAAAATAACATGATCTTCATACGATCACTCTTTGTACTTGTGTGTATGAGGAAGGAGCTCAAATTGCCATGGAAACCAAAGGTTCCTTGTTATCTAATACTTCTGAGGCTATGATATCACAATCATCACATGAACCCATTTTTGGCTAGAGATCGTCCTGAGCTGCGCAGTTTGGATCTGGATTTTGAGCCCCCAAAATTGTCTATGCTTTTGACTCAGTTCACAATAGAAATATTTTGAAATTGGATCAGGGTTTGGATCCCAGTACGCCCTACCCCTCCAGCTCCGGGGTATTTGTATCTGACATCTTGGCTGAGTCCCATCTCCATTCTTCTTCTTTTTTTTTTAATTATTAAATGCTCTATTCCTTAAGGGGAGACAAATTAGGAGAAATGGCATTTAAAGAAAGTCAGTTAGACAGTATCTACCAATGTCTCTGTGACATTCAGAAAGTTGTAAACATGGGTAAAAATTTTCTGGTACTTTTAAAAAGAATACTTATGGCAACCAAATTCCTCCAGGCCCCAGCATGACTGGTGGTTTTAATGCCAACACCACACTGACCTGGCTCTTGGCAATCACATTCCAGGATTGATACCAGTAGGAGCCTAACTAGGAAGGGGGACTGAAGAGATTCACAGGTGCTCCGAACATTTGTAAAACTGGCTGGCTGAAGGAAAAGGAGCTAGTTACTAAGATTATTTTATTGACATTTTTGCATTTGAAAGACTGTAGCTCTAAATTAATGCTTGATTTAAGTGATGTGATTTTGACATTTGTTTGCATATTTGGGGGAATGGGCTGGACAACACAGATCCTACATAACGTTGAGAAACAATGGGACAGAATGGTCTCACTATCTATACACAAAACCTGAAAATGGTGTGTAAATAAAATGCCCTTCAAATTCTAAATTCAATGTCCCTCAAATTTCTTGGAAACAAAAAACACCTGCTTCCAGCAAGTTCCCAAAGAGTTCACCAATTTACACTGTCTAGTTCTTCCCAAAACCAAACAGATTATAGGGCTGTCTTTGTAGGATAAGAAGGAAATAGTATTTCCCTCAGATATACTAGAGCAGTGGTTCTCAAACTTTTTTTTTCGCACACCACTTGAAAATTGCTGGGGGTCTCATCGGACCACTTAATGATCTTTCCAAATGTTGTTTGTTCCGTCAGCTAACTATTGTAAAGCGCTTTGGATAAAAGCGCTAGATTGAAAAAACCTTAATAATAATTAACGTTTTTTGTTTACAAATAAAAGCACACAACTCATATTATAATATCAGTAGTCTTACCTTTCTAATGTGATGGATGTGCCCTCTCTCCCCCACCATGGCAACCCCCACGAGCTGAGGCTGGGAAGGAGCGGGGGTGTAGAAAGGGTTCGTCGGGTTTCATCCCTCTCTGGGGCGCCGGGAGCTCATCCCACTCTGGGGCACCAGGGAACCACAGCCTCCCTACAGCGGGTCTCTCCCTCTCTCCCCCACTGCGACAGACCCTGAGTTGGGGCTGGGGCTGGCGGGGGGGTGGGTCTCTCCCCTGCCACAGCAGCCATAGAGCTGAGGCTGGGAAGGCCATTTCTCCCTGGCAGCCAGAGCCCTGGAGCTGGGGAAAGTTGCCTCTTTCTCTGGCTGCCACAGCCCTGCACATCCCAGATTTCCCCCACCCCCTCTTCTCACCCCACTGCCCCTCCCACCTACCCCTTATTCCCCCCCAAGGCCACCACCTCACCTTACATGTGTGTCTTCTCCAGGGTCCAGGCACCTAATTAGTGGAGCCACGCCTGCACAGCTCCACTAATTAGGTGGGTGGCCCTTCATTCTCTTGTGTGCGGCTGCCCAGGCACGCAACTTAGAGGGAACTATCCGCAGACCACCTGCATGGAGCTTGTGGACCACTGGTGGTCCACGGACCACAGTTTGAGAACCTCTATACTAGAGTATTCATTGCACAGCTGGCTGACACATGGGTTAAAGTGGGATGCCTCTGTATGCCTGGCACACAAAGAAGAGAAGTTTTGTCCAAATATGAACTGACATAATGTATGGATGCTGCATTATTTACATCTAATACATTTGTTTGAAGGTGGAAATACCTGATTTTAATCATGTACTTTTGGACAATAATACTCCACTAAACTTAATATACACTAAATACCATCAATAACATTATTTCCCTTATAAAAACAGTGAAGAACCTGAATGATTCATAAAGAACATAGGCAATTAAATGAGTTCTAACTTGTCATACAGCAAGTATCAAAGACTCATGAGAGACGTTTCCATTACTGGTTATGACAATATAGTTTCACAGGTATGTAATAAACTTGTTTGTACGTGACTTCTAGTTGTTAAACATGGGCTTGTGCTAGCGTGTTGGATAAAGCTGTTTAAAAGGTGAAGTGATAAAGTCTCATTGCATCTTTAGCATCTAAAGACAGGAGATGATTACTAATGTGTAGTTTAATGCACATTATGTAGATCTAGAATTTCTGCAATACAATATCACTGTTTCCATCTATGCAAGATGCCTGTGTGACTGGGGTCCCGGGGGGGCCACACTGAGGTTACTCAATTAGAACAAACTGCAAAGAATGGGGCAGACAATCCCCAAAGCTGGTGGATATCCCAATATTTAGTTTTACCAAGCCTTCTACAATACCTTTGCACAGAAGCCAAAACACAGTTCCCCTATAGCAACCCAGCCTTGGGCTTCAACCCAGACACTCAAGTCAGATATGATGAGGATTACTGAAAATCTTATTCATCATATAAGAAAGTTCTACCAATCTCAAAGGATCAGACACATTACCTCCCAAGTTAATGAATATTTCAGATCTTACCCAAATACACACATACAGCCAATTCTTATTAACCAAACTAAAATTCATTAAAAAAGAAAAGAGAGAGTATTGGTTAAAAGATCAGTATACATACGGACATGATTACAGTTCTCAGGTCAGTTTTATAGTAGAGATGGAGAGCTTTGTTGTTGCAAAGAGTTCCTTCAGAACTAGTCCATAGGTTGTAGTCCACTGTTCATATTCAGGGTGATCCAGGTGGGACTGGAGATCTCAGTCTTACAACTCAAGCTTCCCCTGCATAAAGCATCAAGCAGATCTGAGATAAAAATTATCAGGACCCAAGGGTTTTTTATACAGTTTCAGGCCTTCTCTTGACAACTTGGAATTCTTAGGCAAACAACAGGCAATCATTGAGACTCTGAAGCAGACCTATTTCCTAAGCATCATGGGTAATTAGCTACACAGATTGATTAAGGCAATTATAGACTCATAGACTTTAAGGTCAGAAGGGACCAGTATGATCATCTAGTCTGACCTCCCGCATGATGCAGGCCACAATAGCTGACCCACCCCCTTTCCCTTGACTCAGCTGTTGAAGTCCCCAAATCCTGTGATTTAAGGACTTCAAGTCGCAGAGAATCCTCCAGCTAGTGACCCCCCGCGCATGCTGCGGAGGAAGGCGAAAAACCTCCAGGGTCTCTGCCAATCTACCCTGGAGGAAAATTCCTTCCCGACCCCAAATATGACGATCAGTAGAACCCCGAGCAAGCAGGCAAGATTCTCCAGCCAGACCCTCATTGACCATTGATACTATTTACCCGCAATGGCACGCTGTTGATTGATTGACTAAAATCACGTTATCCCATCAAATCATTCCCTCCATAAACTTATCAAGCTTAATCTTAAAGCCAGAGAGGTCTTTTGCCCCCCACTGTTTCCCTCAGAAGGCTGTTCCAAAATTTCACCCCTCTGATGGTTAGAAACCTTTGTCTAATTTCAAGCCTAAACTTCCCCACTGCCAGTTTATATCCATAATATACTACTACTAATAATAATACTGACTTTAGTGGAGTTATATTAAGGATGTAATGGAACAAGATAACACTCATAAGAGACTCAGCTGAAGCAGCAGCAAGGTTAATTCCAAGAACACAACACAGCGCCTTGCAGATAAGGAGCCAGACAGCCACTGTGTTGAGCAGACTGACTGGCATTTGTTGAGATCTTAAACAGCGGGCATGGGTGGCCTCCAGTGGGCAGTGGGCCTCTAGTGGTGAGGGTAAACTATACTAATTCAATTACAAGCCTTGCATAGGCTGCATGAGTTCCTTACAAAGGATGGATTTGGCCCACTGAGTCTGAATGTTTGGAAATACTAAAGCTTAGACAAACACACACAGAAGTATATTTGAATAGTTTTTCTTTAAGTCTTCATATTGTTTTCTGCTAATTTAACCCAAGCAAAATCTCACTAACTCTTCCAATGAAGAAAAGGAATATGAAAAACATTTCCAGAAGCTGTCCTGAGAATATAAACAGTTTATCCCACTCTTAGAAATATTAAATAATAATATTAAAGTTATATGTAAATCACTTGTTTGACTCCAAGAAAGGAAATGTTGGTTCTTTTTTAACATAGTCCAATCAAGCAGTTTTCTTTTTTACCACTGATAAACAAAACCTGGACAAAGAAAGATTTAATTTTTTTTGGTCATTTTGTAATGGTGTTATGTAATATTATTACCCAGGACCTCTCTTCCTCTGCTACCTTCCCACCCATCCACCCATGCCTCTGGATCTGCTTCCCTTTTCTTGGATTTGACATCAAGATATCCAGATGTCTAATAGAATGAAGCATCGGCTTTTATGTTGTTTCCTCAAATACTTAGCCAAACAGGCTCTCTATTCCTCACTTTCACCACTTTAAGACTTAAGTTCATATTGAGACTTGCTTTCACACCTGTAATTGTACCATGCTTCATTGCTCCACAATCTCATGGTTCTGTTTCATGAGAATTCTCATCAGATTTGTGATGATGGATGAATCACGTCATTAAAACTTCTGTCTGAAATAAATAAGAACGGGTGGTAACCCCACTGGGAATCAGGGAGGGAAACTCAGAAAAGATGTAAAATATGCTGTTCCGATGCAAGCTAGGAGTCAGAGCTGGTGTCAAGGTCAAGAATCAAGCTCAGGGTCAGAGAGAGACAGAGTCAAAATCAGGCCAAGGGTTAGTACCAGGATCAGTGTTGGTGTTCCAGGAGTTGATTGGGGCTCAGTATACAAGTCAGAACTGAGGTAAATACCAGGAATTCAGAAGCAGACCAGTCACAGCAGCTACCTAGAAATCCATATTGTTGCCTGGACACTTCCTGGTATGCCCCGTAGGTTTATATAGGATCAACGAGCCAATCATCAATCACCAAGACAACTGTCAGTCAGATCACTCAAGGTGGAACTTTCTGTGGCGTGCAACTTCCGCAGATTGTGGGTTTCAGGGAGCAGCCATGGTACCGCTGACAGTGTGTGGATGTTGGTTGCCTAGGAGCCCTGCAGGGCTCTGATCAAATCCTACCAATCCTTATAGAGCACTATGTCTAGTTCTGGGCAACACACTTGAGGAAAGATGTAGACAAACTGCAGAGAGTCCAGAGGAGAGCAACAAAAATAAGAGTTTAGAAAATCTTATCTATGAGGAAAGGTTAAAAAACTGACCACGGAAATGTAGGACTGGAACGTACCTCAATAGATCATCTTGGCCAGTTCCCTGCACTGACGCAGGATTAAGTATTAGCTAGACCATCCCTGACAGATGTTTGTCTAACCTGTTCTTAAAATCCTCCAATGATGGAAATTCCACAACCTCCCTAGGTTCCAGTGCTTAACTGCCCTGACAATTAGGAAGCTTTTCCTAATGTCTAACCTAAATCTCCCTTGCTGTAATTTAAGCCCATTACATCTTGTCCTGTCCTCATTGGATAAGGACAACAAATGATCACCCTCCTCATTATAACAACTTTTTAAGTACTTGAAGACTTATGTTCCCCCTCACCCCTCATCTTCTCTTCTCTAGACTAAACAAAACCAATTTTTTCAATCTTTCCTCATAGGTCATGTTCTAGACCTTTAATAATTTTTTTTTTAGTCTCCTCTGTACTTTCTCCTATTTGTTTACATCTTTCCTGAAGTGTGGTGCCCGGAACTGGACTCAGTACTCCAGCTGAGGCCTTATCAGTGCTGAGTAGAGTGGAAGAATTACTTCTTGTGTCTTGCTTACCAACACTGCTGTTAATACATCACAGAATGATGTTTGGTTTTTTTGCAACAGTATTACATTGTTGACTCATATTTAGTTTGTGATCCAGTCTAACCCTCCGAACCTTTTCTGCAGTACTCTTTCCTAGGCTGTCATTTTCCATTTTGTATTTGTGCAATTAATTATTCCTTTTTAAGTGTAGAACTTGACATTTGTCCTTATTGAATTTCATCCTATTTATTTCACACCATTTTTCCAGTTAGTCAAGATCCTTTTGAATCCTAATCCTGTCCTTCAAAGTGCTTGCAACCCCTTCCAGTTTGGTATCATTCACAAACTATGCCATCATCCAAATCATTTATGAAGATATTGAATAAGATTGGACTCAAGACAGATCCCTGTGGGATCTCACTCAATATAACCTTCCAGTTTGACTGTAAACCACTATAACTACCCTGAGTAGGTCTTCCAACCAGTTGTGCACCCACTTTATAGTAGTTCCATCTAGGCTATATTTCCCTAATTTGTTTATGAGAAGGACATGTGAGATAGTATCAAAAGCCTTACTAAAGTTGAGATATCCTATCTACTGCTTCCCCCCTATCCACATGGCTTGTTACCCTGTCAAAAAAGGATATTAGTTCTTGACAAATCCATCTTGATTGTTACTTATCACCTTATCTTCTAGATGCTTAAAAACTAGTTGGTTAATTTTTTGCCCTATTGTCTTTCCAGGAACTGAAGTTAAGCTGACTGATGTATTATTCCATGTTTAGTCTTGAGAAAAGAAAAAGAAAAGAAGACTGAGGAGGGACATGATACAGTGTTCAAATATGTTAAGGTCTGTTATAAAGAGGACAGTGATCCACTGTTTTCCATGTCCACTAAAGACAGGAGAAGAAGTAATTGGTTTAATCTGCAGCAAGTTAGATTTATTTTAGGTATCAAAAAACTTTCTGACTACAAGATGTGGCAAGGCACCTCTTCTTGCCACCTCAGCCTCTCCGTTTTTCCCTCTAGTAGCGGGGTGAGGGGGAGGGTTGAAGTAAATCAGTTCTACTCTGGAGGTTTTTAATTATTAACTTTGGTTTATTTATACTATTTACAAGGTAGGCCTCAGGGTAAGCCCAAGTAGTTCTCTGAAGCAAAATAACCCACAACACAAAAGAAATAATCTCTTTACTCCCACCAAAGCATTGATTTATTATGCTGGCTTCTGGTTACCTGTCCTCACCAAAAACAGAAGTAAACTCAATGTTGCCCCTATAGGAGAACAGCCTCCACCTAAAAGCCTTTACTCCATGGTGGCCCTAACCCTATTGCAATTTGTTTCTTCTCACAGCTCCCATTGTCTCAACAGAAGAGGGATTTTTAAAGGTCACTGACAGCCCTTAATTGGACTCAGGTGTCTCTAATTAACCTGAGGTAACCTCTTTTCAGTTCATAGGTAAAAGGGCCTTCACCATTCTAGGACTTATATATCAGCCATTCCCCACTCTCTTATAGCTGATAGGTCTGACTTTGTCACAGAGTATAGTTAAGCACTGGAACAGGTTTCCAAGGGATGTTGTGAAATCCCATCAGTGATTTTTAAGAACGGGTTAGAGAAACAACTATCGGGTATGACTTAGGTTTATTTGGTTCTATCTCAGACCAGGGGACTGGTCTAGTGACCTCTCAAGGGCCCTTCCAGCCCTACATTTCTAGGATTCATGGATTTGATTCTGTATTAAAAATTATGCCATTTCGGAATCCAAATAAGTATATTCAGACCCATTCACCATCTCTAATTCACACATTCTGGACAAATTTCCAACAGAACTCACTGAGTGGTTCTTTCCCAGCTAATAGGGCAAGGATGGAGATGCATCTTCTTCCACTCCAGAGAAATGTGCAAAGCAGCCAGATATTTTGATTACTTATTAATGTTGAGGGATGTCTGCTGGTTCCAAGGATACTAGATGTATATTGTAACTGAGATCTATGGTTAAAATTAGGTCCTTCTTTTTGAATTTCTAAACATCCATTTGAAAGTCATAATCATGCCAGAAAGTCACCATTGTATACATAACCAGGCTATAAATGATAAATTCAAAATCTCCAACTGCTGTATTGAAACATCCTTTTTAAAACTTATTTACATTCCTTGGAAGTGTATAATATAATCACTTATTGATTCCTTAGGAAATCCTTACCGGAAGAAGGAATGTGTCTTGTCCCATTTTATTCATTGCATAGGGCAAGCCCTCTGAGTATTTATTTATTTCTCTCTGAATCTTGGCCTTTTTTTTAAACCTATTGCTTAACTAGAATTCTCTTATGTTCTACCGTTCGGTACAAGCAGATTCAAAAGATACCGAGAAAGCAAGTAAGATAACAATACCTTAGTTGGCACAGAAATCCATTATGAGTTCTTCAATTTTTAACTTGACATTGGGGTTTGGTAAAGGATATTATGTTGAATGCATACTGTGTATAGATAAGGTCTGATCCAACTCCCACTGATTTTGATGGGAATAGAGTCAAGCCTTAAATCAGTAATATGGTTATAGTTAGTGAAAGGGGCAGGCAGTCCCTTAATCAAGGAATTTAATAGAGTTGTTATTGTACACACCTTACGGATCAAAAATAAATTTTTCATTACCTTCTTTCTAGCCTGATTAGTACTGTTAAAAATATACATAGAAGTGTAACGCCTGCCATAATCTTTTCCTCTCCATAAGTACACTCAAAAATTTAAAAAAAGATGACAACACAATATGGAGATCACTGGTAATTTGGGGCTAATGGAGCTATGCCCCACCAGTAATGTTATAACTGCACAGTGTGGCTGATGCAGTTGTTACTACTGCAGTTGCCATACACATAATGCCACTGAATTTGCCATACATGGATTTTAAATCACAGCTAAGAACATCGGTGCTTTTTAAAGGCAGTTCATGTGTGCATTGGTCAGTTTTACAAACTAATACAGATATGACCTTTGGGAACTGACTCTCTCTCCTGAGTTCTTATAATGAACTAAACTACTGAGAGAGCTGTTTCTTCCTTTGAAACTACAGCTGCAACTATTTGACTGCTTTCTTTTGCAAGATCTCTATGTATGGAATTCTCAATGACTTCTATTTTGGGACTACAGAACATTCTTCTGCTTTCATGCTCTTTGTCTTCAATTTGCAAACGTAAGGGAAGAGATTTGAGCCAGGAGAAAAAGGGAAAGGCATTCAATAATACAAAAAGAGTGGCTCTGTAAGTGACTATCTCTCTACATCTCTCCCTATGGTTCACGGGAAGTCAGTATTAGTTATTCAAAGTATCCATGAATAGGAGGTGAAGTAAGCCCTTTTAAAGATACATTTTTAATGGTAAGCTGAACCTAGCATTGGGTGTGTAGTCACACCAAATTGGAATACATATACAGATGCTCCCCGACTTACGCAAGCGTTCCGTTCCAGAACATCTTGCGTAACTCGAATTTTGCGCAAGTTGGAAACATATCTCCGACCATTCACGTGTGTACCTACAGCCCTGAAGAGCGTTGCAGGGGGCGACCCCAGACACTGGCAGAGAAGTGACTTCATTGAATGATGCTGCCTGAAGGGTGGGGGGACACAGAGACCAGTAGTAGGGCCTTGATATACATAGTGATGGACTTGACTATCCCCACAGATCTGCACTCTACACAGGGTTTCTCAGCCACACCCTCTGCCCCCTCCTAATGCTACAAATCCCTCTGCTTTGAGAAGAAAATGCTGGCAAAACTCCATGAGGTCAAACTCATGGAGTTATTATTATTGTTTGTATAATCGCAGTGCCTAGGAACCCTAGTCATAGACCAGGACCCCACTGCGCTAGGTGCTGTACAAATTCAAAACAAAAAGTCCCCGCCCTAAGGACCTTGCAATCTAAGTATAAGATAAGAGACAACAGAATGATAAAGACAGATGGGATAGTACAAAGGGACAATGAGACCACACCAGTCAGCATGATAGGCAGTGGTGTCAGCTCACCAGCAGTCTAAATGTTGTCCGGTTTTTGTAGGCCTCACCACAGAACAGATTTTTAAGGAGGATAACAAGCTAGTTTCACAAATGTTTACAGGGAGATCCTCCCAAGCATGAGGGACATGGGGAAAAGCATGAAGGTACATGTTTGAAAATTTAATAAGTGAGTGACAGAGGCCGACATTGGAGGGGGTGAATATAAGCCATAATGTTTATTCAATATAGAAACATCGCTTTACTTCTCACAATATGCATCTTTGTATAATATGTGTAACATGGTCCCAGTTATTCTCCTGTAGCTATTACACCTGCATAACTCCCACCAAATTCTGGATTGGGCCCTAAATAAGCTTTAAACAAACTGAGGGACAATATCACAAAGATAAAAGTGATATCCCTTAAGAGTTTACGACTATCACAGCTGTCTTATTTTCACTTTTATGATGGTAAATCTGCTACTAAACTTAGGATCAAATATGGCAGATCATTTACAGCTGTTTTCTCCTCAGTTCATTTTTAATTACAGTCTATCATACATGCCAGATTAATGGAACAAAGTGCAGTCACTTTACCATTAATCTTCCTTAAACTAGAAAAATTCGGTGACAATACTAAAATCATATTTCATAAGTGATTTATTTGAGGAGGTCAAGCTTGGAATTGCAACACAAAAAATATTTCTTGTTATTATACCCAATCATGTGTAAACTCCTCCCTGCCTGCTTGTCTGTGGCTGTTACAGGCATGAAAAATACATATAAGGCAATGCTGAAAATGTATTGGAAAGCACTAGTAGCTCAAAACAGAAGCATACTGAAGAAGCAAAGCAGGATTAACTAAATTCCACACAACTAGCCAAATTCCACAGATAATCCTTAATATACTGGAAAATAACACTGGTCTACAATTTTTGAGAAGTCGTCTGCTTCAGAGATAAAATGTGCTATTTATTATGTATTTTGATGTGCAGAATTCAAATACGACAATTAAAACAACTGATTGGCTACTGTTTCTAAGATATTTAAGTTTTTACATTTTATGTCTATGTATATTGTGTAGATAGTAGAGTTTTAATCATAAATTGTAAACCTAGGTCTTTTCATGTGTTTATGGTTGCTTTACATGATAATATTTCACCTGTCCTGTTTATGTAACACTTTAAAAATCAGCAAAAGGGTTATATAAATAAAATTTATTATGAAACAAAAGGCAAAAAACTATTATGTACATAGTTTAATCCTATTCAGTGTCTACTCGGCGCTTCTTGGCTTGTCTCTTGTATTCATTAAATGGAGCATCTCTTGTCACTGTCCAGCAATAGTCTGCAAGCATTGATGGGCTCCATTTGCCCTGATAGCGTTTCTCCATTGTTGCAATGTCCTGGTGAAATCGCTCGCCGTGCTCATCGCTCACTGCTCCGCAGTTTGGTGGAAAAAAATCTAGATGAGAGTGCAAAAAATTTATCTTTAGTGACATGTTGCAACCAAGGCTTTTGTATGCCTTGAGGAGGTTTTCCACCAACAACCTGTAGTTGTCTACCTTGTTGTTTCCGAGAAAATGTATTGCCACTAACTGGAAGGCTTTCCATGCCGTCTTTTCCTTGCCACGCAGTGCATGGTCAAATGCATCATCTTGAAGAAGTTCATGAATCTGAGGACCAACAAAGACACCTTCCTTTATCTTAGCTTCACTTAACCTTGGAAATTTTCCACGGAGGTACTTGAAAGCTGCTTGTGTTTTGTCAATGGCCTTGACCAAGGTCTTCATCAGACCCAGCTTGATGTGTAAGGGTGGTAACAAAATCTTCCTTGATTCAACAAGTGGTGGATGCTGAACACTTTTCCTCCCAGGCTCCAATGACTGTCGGAGTGGCCAATCTTTCTTGATGTAGTGGGAATCTCTTGCACGACTATCCCATTCGCAGAGAAAACAGCAGTACTTTGTGTATCCAGTCTGCAGACCAAGCAAGAGAGCAACAACTTTCAAATCGCCACAAAGCTGCCACTGATGTTGGTCATAGTTTATGCGCCTCAAAAGTTGTTTCATGTTGTCATAGGTTTCCTTCATATGGACTGCATGACCAACTGGACTGCCATTATGCAGTAAAACAGCTTTAAGACTCGTCTTCGATGAATCAATGAACAGTCTCCAGTCATCTGGATCGTGAACGATGTTGAGGGCTGCCATCACACCATTGATGTTGTTGCAGGCTACAAGATCACCTTCCATGAAGAAGAATGGGACAAGATCCTTTTGATGGTCATGGAACATGGAAACCCAAACATCACCTGCCAGGAGATTCCACTGCTGTAGTCTGGAGCCCAACAGCTCTGCCTTACTCTTGGGTAGTTCCAAATCCCTGACAAGGTCATTCAGTTCACCTTGTGTTATGAGGTGTGGTTCAGAGGAGGAGGATGGGAGAAAATGTGGGTCCTGTGACATTGATGGTTCAGGACCAGAAGTTTCATCCTCTTCCTCTTCCTCGTCTGACTCAAGTGAGAATGATTCTGGTGCATCAGGAACCGGCAGTCCTTCTCCGTGGGGTACTGGGCGTATAGCTGATGGAATGTTTGGATAATGCACAGTCCACTTTTTCTTCTTTGACACACCTTTCCCAACTGGAGGCACCATGCAGAAGTAACAATTGCTGGTATGATCTGTTGGCTCTCTCCAAATCATTGGCACTGCAAAAGGCATAGATTTCCTTTTCCTGTTCAACCACTGGCGAAGATTTGTTGCACAAGTGTTGCAGCATATGTGTGGGGCCCACCTCTTGTCCTGATTTCCAATTTTGCAGCCAAAATAAAGGTGATAGGCTTTCTTAACCATAATGGTTATACTGCACTTTTGTGATGCAAAAGTCACTTCACCACAAACATAGTAGAAGTTATCTGCACTGTTCACACAAGTACGAGGCATCTCTGCTCACTTTGGCTAAACAGAAATGTGTCCATTTGCAAAATCAAACACTGACAAATAATAGAGCATGACACTGTATGATTTCTAGAGCTGATCTAGGGCAATTTGTTCAGCAGAGTGATGTAAGCTTCGTTATGATTGCATCATCCATGACTTCTAGGAATAACATGATGCAATTCATATCATGTATGACACAATACCAGTTTCAGATTGCATCATTCATTGTTTTGCCTAAAAAGCAAGTACTGTCCAAACCCAGTCATAGATTTATTCATAGATCCAGTCAAAGATGTATTTTAGTCATTTCTGGTTTAAATTGAGATCCCTTCCCTCTATAACTTACTTATCCTCCGCCATTCCCAAGTCAAGGGTCGTATATACTGATCCAATAGCATATCATGAAAACTAGAGGCAATCAACAATTTTAAGCATCATTTTCGTTCTCAGTGACCCAGAATTAGTAAAGTTTGACTACATTATTTCAGAAGCATTTTGGCTGTAGAGCAGTGAAAAACCTTGCCGTTTCTGAGTAGATTATTGGAGTTTGTTTTTTACCATGCTAAATAATGCTCATACTTTTCAAAACTTCAATCATGGGCCAATTTGGGTAAAAACACAAAATGCCATGGGCCAATTTGGGTAAAAACACAATAATGCTAAAAAATAGCATGTGTGCATGGGAGGATCCAATATGCTATCGCTTCAAGTCATATGCCTGGTCTTGAATGAACATATCCCCACTGCTCTCTACAACTGTGACTGTGAAGAGATCAGCACTGAAGAGTCTGATTTGCAAGGTTTAATAATCCAATTTACAACCCTACATGGAATGTAAAGTCCACTCATTGTAAATGTTGTGCAGAATTCTCAGTCCTAATTTATAAAGGTTTACTTTTGAAAAGCCTAATGAAACAGTGTTTACAGTATTTTTACAAATGTGTACACATTATTCATGTCCAGTTGGATTTTAGGCCTAGATTCTCAACTGCACTGAATGTGTGGTAAAGCCGTTAAAAGAGGGTGCCACAAAGTCATTATTTGTGGCTTCCCTTATCTTGGCTCAAGCACTATGCCTGCCCAGGCCCTGGCCTCCTGTCTCTATGGGCACATTCATCATGCAGATGTCGATCACAGGGATTCCCCAGGCTCGGGAAGATCTACAAGTGGTTGAATAAGCCAGATTTCCAGCTAATTAGCAGAAGCAATTGCTGTATCCTGGGCTAAAGTTTATAGATGTGCCTTGTAGCTTTTTCTGACAGGGCAACCCAGCCTCCACAATGTCAACGCAGAACACCATGGGAGGAACTCCACAAGGGGAGCCATGCAGAGAGCTCTTCCCGTAGCACTCATCCTTTGGATTTTTCCATGGGAAAAGATGATCCAGGCCAGCATTTGCAATATTTATCCAAACCAAACTTCTAGACTTTCTGGATTGCTTTTACAAGTTGTAGTGTCACAATGGAAGCCTCACTAGCACAACAACGTTGGCTTAGATATCTTATACCTACTGTCTCCTAAATTAGGTTTGAATTGAAACAATGCACCTTGGACTAGATCTGCAAAGGGACTTAGGTGTCTGAGTGTCATATTAGGTTCCTAGGTCCAAAAATTACATCTTCAAAATCCCTACTCTGCTGCTACCTAAATTTGCACCAGTGGCCCTGTAGGTACCTACATTTTAGCTGGTTGGCATGTTCTAAACCACCTAACTCAGAAGAGCCCCTCCCCCCTTTATATCCAGTATCTCAGGGGTTAGAGCACTCAAGTTGCATGTAGGACACACAATCCAGCTCTACTTTTTGCTTGATTCAGGGCATAGATTTGAACCCAGGTCTTCCATAGACTAAGTGAAGGCCCTAACCACCAGGCTAGCAATGGGGTATTCTAGCATAAGGTTCCCACTCTCACCTGTTCTCCTTAGGAACAAATATTTAAATATTCATTACACTGGAATTGGTCTCCTAGGTGAGTATCCTAACCACTGGTCATTCTGACTCTCATTCTGTCCCAATAAATATTAAAGTATTTTATACAATGTAGAACAGCTTTAACAGTAGAGCTGAGGGAGACCCATGCCCAAGGTCCAAGTCACTGCTCTGGTTAGGTAGAGAGAAGAGTTGAACCTGGGTTTCTCCACATCCTCCATGAGTGTTCTAACCACTAGGATATGTGGTGACACTACCACCACAATTTTTTTTTTATTATTATAGAAAGGGCTGACCTGGCTTAGGTGTCTAACTCCAGGAGAGGGTTTGGAGGCAGGCACTTAACTCTGCCCCTCATTATTTTCTACTGGCTATTTTAAGCAGCTCCCTGCTCAGCTTGCCGGCTTCTGTGAATCCCATTCTTTGGGCTTGTTTGCACAATTTTAATATAAAAAATAATATATGGAGATATACCTATCTCATAGAACTGGAAGGGACCCTGAAAGGTCATTGAGTCCAGCCCTCTGCCTTCACTAGCAGGACCAAGTATTGATTTTTACCCCAGATCCCTAAGTGGTCCCCTCAAGGATTGAACTCACAGACCTAGCTTTTATGCACTAAGTGTCTGGGGTGGACTCTGGTATCTTTTAATAATCCCATATTGAAACAGGGTAGATTAAAGGACAATCTGGAATTTTTTTTAGTGTGCTGCAGCAGAATTTACACAGACACTTAGTACGCAGCAGGCTAGCATGGGGTCATAGATTTGGACTTCAGCTTACTGCAAGCAAATTATTTGTGTAGACAAGCCCTTAGATGCCTAACTCTCCCTCCTGTAGTGTATAAGAAGCCTGAGCACCTAATTCGGGGTGAGGAATCCACTGGGTAACATGGTACCAAAAGTTTGGTATTGCTACATTCAGCCTGAGTCCCCTTTGTGTGATCTATCCCTTTGTGGTGTGATTTCTTCAGTACTAGCTCCAGAAGAGTTTTAATATCAGTTCAAGAGTTTCAAATGGCCCCTTAGTTGTCCAGCTTCTGCAGGTTTGATTTTTCAAGTATATGATCGTGAAGGAGCTTGTCCCCATACGAAATACACACGTTTTATCATCTGCTTAATCATCTTCTAGTGGAGCAGTCTCATTGTTACAGCCCGATCTTTGCTGGGCATTTGGTTTGTCGCTCTCTTTATTTTAGTTGCCAGATACCGCACATCAGTGATGCAAATAAAGGTTTAAAAGTGCATGTTTATAATTTTGGTCATTAGGGGATAGGGACTTTGGTTGTGGTTCTAGAAATAAAGTAGAAAATGCTACAGGTCTTGATCCTGCAGAGACTGAATCCCATGCTCAAATTTAGTATCACTGAGTTATATCAGGGTCAGATGCAGGATTTTAGTGGTAAGAAGCCTCTGTCCCCTAAGTTTCTCACTCAGCCACCCACTTTCTCCTTTTCCCCTTCCTACCTATTTTCTTTCACAACAGACATGAGACAGTATGAGAGACACAAGGTAGGTGAGGTAATATTTTTTATTGGACCAACTTCTATTGATGAGAGAGAAGCTCTCAAGCCACACAGAGCTCTTCTTAACTCAACTACCTTGTCTCTCTAATATCCTGGGACTGACACACCTACTACTACACTACATGAGACAGTCTGGCTCAGAACAAAGGGCTAGGAAATAAAAGCCCTGAGTTTTACTTCTGACATTGACTTGCTGTGTGAACTTGGCCAATCACTTAATCTTTCTGTGACTCAATTTCTTCATCTGCCAATGGGACCATGATAATTATTCTCCTTTGTAAAAGTGCTTACCAAAGTACTAAGCATTATTTAAAGAAACTCCTCATCTCGCAACTGGAACTGTACATTTCACATTACTAGATAGCTTTGCTCCAAAAATGTGGACCAGGCAGATTCATTAATATGTACACTGACAGCAGGAACAATGATGGAAGTGGTTTGACAGCTGCTAAAAGTGTGTCAACCTGGTTAGTCAGTTCTCTACATGATTCCTCATCATGAACTTACAACTTATAAACTGCCAGCCAATCTTCTGAAGATCCTCCTTATAAAGAGGATCATGTTAGCATCCTTTCTTATACCACCTCCTTTTATGTTGAAAAGTGTAAGCAGCATAATTGTGTTGGTCTTTTAACTCTGAAATTCCAGATAGGGTATGGAGTATTTGTTATCAACACTGCATATGACACCTGGGACTCTCAAAAGCACCTAAGGGAGGGAGGTACTTTTGAAAATCTCAGCCTGTGTCTATTAAGAAGCTTTTAATCTATTACCTGAAAATTAGGGTATTTACTAAATTTGCACCAATTAAGGTAGAGTTACATCCAAAATAAATTTGACCCATTCTCTGTTTGCCTGTAATTTGAGTACAAACTATTTGTACCTATTTAATATAAAGGACATGGAATTTGTTTAGTAATCCAGTAATATTAGCAAGGAATTTACTGGGGTTATAAGGCTGTCAAAACTTTAGTTAAATGGCTAATTATTATGTAATTGGTGGTTGGCTACATTTGTGACTCAGGCTAATAGGAAATGCATTCAGCAATAGCATGTAGATTGAGAGCAGAAGGTGATCTGTGTTTGCTAGGGAAGCCACAGCCTAAAGACTGCAGATTTAAAACAGTATTTACTAGGGGTCAAGAGACTAATGAAGAAGTCTTTTCTTGTCTAGTATAAAAGCTTAAAGTTCTCATGCCTAAATAAATGGGATACTTCACAGAAAAGTTCTGACTGAGTTAGTAAAAAGTCCACAATGGAGCTCTACCATTTCAGACTCAAAACAGATCACTAAAACTTTGCCCAGCAGCAGTAAGAGGTGTCTTTGTTGGCAAAACTGGCTTCCTATATCTTAATGACAGTTTTGTTTTAATGCAGTACTTTCCCATTAGATACAGATGCTAATGCTCTCCCCTGTCTGGATTCAGACTAGGCTGACAGATTTAGTTTTAGAAGTACTGCTAATGAGAGTGGGTTTTTTAAAAATGGAATCAGTAATTTGTTTGTGTTCTGACCGTGTACAGATAATGATAAGTAACTTTCCCTATAAAAGTCAATGTGTTGCCACACTTCTGGTGTCCTACTGACGTCAGTGGGACTATGCCCAGTAGTAAGTACATGCAGTCAGCTACCGCGGTGATGAGTGTCCCTCTTGGATAGAAATATTTGCATGATCAGGCCTATGGCTGCCACAAAACCAGGAAAACTGGAGCAGAGGCAGTTAACATAACAACTCATGGCAAAGATTAAGGCAAGTCATTTTGCTGTTCAAGTGAAATATATAATGAAAAAAAAGGGAGAGAATACTGGGTGATTGTGGCCCAAATCTTGCCAACACATAAGCACGTTCTTAACTTTATGCATGTGAGTAGTTCTAGTGCCATCCTAAGCGTGTTACAGATTGTAGTCCTGGGATCCTTTTTGGGTGTCAAGGGAAGGGGGGAAATGGTGTATTTTGTTGCTATAAATGATCATTATGCAGGTGAAATGACAGACATAAATTAACTCAACTCACATTGTAACTGTAGATCCATGTAGAGAATTCTGTAATGACGCCATGGGTAATACAGGCTGAACCAAGGCCAGCTGTGTTCATCTGTATGACCTGAAGGAACCCTATTAGTTTGGGAATTTCAAATATTCTTTTAAAAAATTACCCTTAATGTTTTGGATCAAATAAAAAATTACATAAACTCCAGTTATAATTAATTAAGAATGCAACTGCAAGAAGTGTTTAGTTACCCAGCCTTCAGCATACTTCATGCTGAGAATCACCAGTGCTGAGATATCTAAGTATAGAGGGCATGCTGTTTTAAATGGATTAGTTAAATAAGTGATGCACATCCACCAGTATATTGATATAAATCCAACACAGTAAAAATTAGTATTTCATTCTGGATGCCTATGCTTATCTGGAATGGGTAGAGGGCCCAATCCTGCTCCTATAGAGATCAATCACAAAATTCCTTGGCAGGGCCGGCGCAACCCATTAGGCGACCTAGGTGGTCACCTAGGGCACTAACATTTGGGGGACGGAGACCGCAGTGGCCGGATCTTCAGCCGCCCCGGTCATCATCGGTATTTCGGGGGCGGGAACTTCCGCCGCCTAGGGCGGCAAAAAAGCTAGCGGAGCTCCTGTTCCTTGGATTCAATCTTCAGCTGCACAAAATTTATACTGGGTGTGGCCTGAAGGGAGAAAACCTGCTCTTTAGCCTATCTGCAGCCAGCCACTGTGTCAGCCAAGGTGTGCACCAGCTCCTCTTTTCTGTTCCTATGTGCCCCTTACATGGAGAGGAGGAGGGACAGCACAATGGAGAGTTGGTGTAGCGAGCTCCATCACCTAAGATGTTTCCCTTGTCAGGAAGAATCCTCACTTGCCTCTTTTGAGCCGCTTTCTTTGGTTATCGGAGTAGCTGGAACGGGGCCCAAAGATTCAATCTCATTATCCAATGAAAGCAGGAGAGGGCCCAGATTCTGTTGTCTGAGTAAGAGTACAATACTACTAGGAGCTGGAACATAAATATCTTTCTTCACTAATTTCCAAAGAACGTAATTAGGGAGTCTCAGCAAGCAACCAAATTTATTCCATAGAAGCTCTCTCCCCATATGCATGATTCTTCTCTGTAAAAGACATTTCCAAGTTTCCTTTTAGACGGAATCATTTTTTAAATTAGTGCTATAAAAATAGAGATTTGGGAGTGTTTCAGCCTTTTTACTGTTTTCTCAGTTTTCTTTGAGTTCTGACAAAGGTTTGGTTCCATTTTCAAACACTACAATCTTAGTGCTATTTTTAACTTTGTTTTATTTCTCTTGTGTGGTCTGAATGTAGCATGTATGTCATGACATACCGTCCAAGGAAATACATCACATAGTGTCCTCTCAAACAAAAGTGAAAGCTGCCACTTACATACTGCCGTTGTTGGCACTTTCCTGGTTTGGTCTAAGCAGAATGTAATACTCAGGGTAAGTATTTCTCCAGTCTGTAAATGTTTCAGACTGAAAACTGAGACTATGTTAAATCTGAAAGAGTGAGAAGTCATTTTAATTTCACCAGAGCTGAAATAACAGTGTTTGCAACCACAACCCACGCAATTGTTGTCAAATTGGAAAGGGTCCAGCTACAAGAAGGATTCCAGGCCTGGAAAACCAACCAAGAGAAAGCAAAGCAGCTCAATCTATTTAAGTTTATCCAAGAGGAGGTTAACATGTGACCTGATCACAGCCTATAAGTGCCTACACTGAGAGTAGATTTCTTACGGTAGAGAGCTCTTTAACTTACCAAACAAAGGCATAACAAGATCCAATGGCTAGAAGTTGAAGCTAGACAAATTCAGACTAGGAATAAGCAGCACTGCTAAAAAATTGCACCTAATTAACGATTGGAACAACTTACCTAGGGATATGGTGGATTCTCCATCACTTGAAGCCTGTAAGTCAAGTTTGGAGTCTTAGAATCAGAAGTGTAGGGTTGAAGGTGACCTCTGAGGCCACACTCCCAAGTATACCTAGACCATCCCTGATAGGAGTTTGTTTAACCTGCTCTTCAAAACCTCCAAGGACAGGGAGTCCACCACCTCCCTTGGTAACCTATTCCAGTTAGTAACTATATAGTTAGAAAGATTTTCCTAATATCTAACCTAAATCTCCCTTGCTGCAGGTATATCCCTAGCTCAACATAAATGTATGGGCTTGATGAAGGAATCATGCAGTGAAATTCTATGGCCTGTGTTATGCACGAGGCCAGACTAGAGGATTATAATAATTCCCTCTGGCCTAAAGTCTATGTAAACTTTCCATTCAAAGTGTGCAAGATAGCCTGAGCTCAGTACACAGGAGTGAGTGTGATTCTGATTATCATTCTGGTTTACATCTCTTTGCACTCCAACAGTTTCAGTTTGAATACAATCATGAACATTTGGATATGCAGATGATCCTGACAGGACAATCCAAGCACCAAACCTCTATGACACTGAGAAAGCATTAACTGAGGACCTCTGATCTATGGAACAATACTTCCGGAAATGCCTCAAACCAAACCCCGAAAAACAATAGTAAATTGTAAATTCATTTCATCTTGATAACTGGAGTGCCAAAAACACATGGAAAGTAGCTTTCTGTGGTAAAAATGTGCAACATGACTACACCCCAACATCCCTCAGAATTAAACTCATTCACACTCTCATCTTCCATGATCACCTTGAGAAGGTAGCTGCAAAGATAAAAACGAGAGCCAACATAATCCAGAAACTAGCAGCTACACCCTGGGGTGCATTGGCATCAGTGTTGCGAACATCTTCAATAGCACTTGTATACTCAGTAGATGAATATTGTGCACCAGTATGGAGCAGATGCAGCCACACGCCCTTTTTGACACCCAGGTGAATACAGTGAAGTGGTGCATCATTAGAATCCTTAAGTCGACTCCAACACCATGGCTACCTGTTCTGTTTAACATTGCTGCCACACTGATACGCCAAACTGCCGCAACACTCCGCGAAGCTCAGCAAATCCAGGAAAATAGATGTCTTTCTAGCCACCAAGATTTGACAACATCCCCTCACCCTCATCCACCCCCCCCCACCCCCAGCATCTTAAGTCCACAAGACTTTCTGGGAACATTCGCTTAGCCTCATGCAATCAGTCTACATTCAGAAGGAGGCTTGGAAAGCAGATTGAGCTAAATAAGACTTATTTTTAAAGTACCTTGTGCCAGATCCCATGCAGAAGGTTCCTGGGTGTGACCTTCCACAGTCATCTTGGTTAACTCTGAACCGAATGTGAACCAACCATGGTAGATGTGGACATCTAATGCACAAATGGAAAAATCAAGGACTCCCCGGCGTGCGAGTCTGGCTCCCCATGACAGACCATCTAAATATCACCACCTACTGCCCAATTTATAATTATGAAGGAGGCATTTCTGCAATAAATTCTGCTACTCCTGATGTAGCCATTTGGCTCAATCAACTTCAGGTGAAATCGTAGTTGCTGCTCTACACCAGGCATATGAAAGAAGAAGTCTGAATACAGAATTTTGTCCATAACTGCTGAGTTTTTGCCTGGTTTTAGGTCGAAACTATGCAAGCTCGCCAGTTTGCACATGATTTCCAATCAAAGCCAATGCACATTGCTGAAATATTTCAGCAAGTCTATCCCAAGATTTGGGTTTGAAATGAAACTAACATTTAGGTGGAAGTATTGACTGTTTTGAGATTTTAATGTGAAAGTTTTGCACTAGTAAGAACATAAGAACGGCCATCCTGGGTCAGACTAAACGTCTATCTAACCTAGTATCCTGTCTTCCAACAGTGGCCAGTGCCAGGTGCTTCAGAGAGAAGGAACGGAACAGTTAATCATCAAGTGATCCATCCCCTGTTGCCCATTCTCAGCTTCTGGGAATGCCAAGCCCCATATAATCCTTTCTATGGATAACTTCATGAGTCTTGGGCTTTGGTTATTGCCAATTTATATTTATATAACAGAGCCGACTAGCTCAGGATAGACAGAGTGAGCATTAGTTTCCCTGATTTTCACTGGTCTTTTCACACCTCACAGTGACCCAAATAACCAAAGAAAAGGGATCTGGCCCAGAGATCATAGTAATATATTCTAGTCAGTAGCACCGTTCAAAACATTTTAAATTTCAAAATTTGATGCAAAGCAATTATAAAGAAAAAAACACCAATTTTAGAGCTCAGCATGTCCCTGACCTGGCTGACGCCTGTAGACCCTACCACATTATAAATAATACATACCTTAGCCCCATTCTCATCACTGGGACCCTATTGAGAGGTCTGCTGGCGGATTACAGGTGGAGGGAACAAAGAAGGTGAGGGGTGTTTACTAACTGAAGCGTCATACTGTTCCTGAGAGCATTATGATGCTGTCCAAATGGGTAAGGTGAGACCTCCCCCCCTATGTTACTAGGCATACTAGTCTTCTTCCATTCCAAAATGCTACTGGGTCCCAAATATTTGATACACGCTCTGTCTAAACTATAAGTGACAAGAGTCAGAGTGATATTTTAGAAACTGAGTTTCCACATTAATCCCGGCTCAAAACCTGAAATTAACATTTGCTATTTAATGTTATGAGAAAAATGCTCCTAAAGTGAGTGAATAGTCTATTTTTAGTGTGTAACATGGCTGGTAAAATGGGGATACTGTTTTCTAATAATTTCTGCTGTGCTAACAAGAAGAGATTATTATACGTGACACTGCCGTATGGAAATGGTATTAATCTATGCACAATTGGAGTTCTGGCAATTAGAGGTTACCTTATTTATGATATTTTCATATCTGAGAACACACCAAAAATGTCTGGTAGAAATATGACATATACAGTGTCTCTTCATGAGACATGGAACACTGTAGCAGAAAAAAAATTGGTAATACAGACATCTTTTCCAAATTCACGGACGTATGTAAGATGTCAAGTCCCCTTGCATCTGCTTGCATCAATCACATGTTCCTGTGCACCATGTAGTGAGATGTTACACTTCATATCTTAGCTTTCAGCATGGGGGGAACTTATTTTTAAGGGCTATGGAGGACATATACAGCCAGAAAAAAAAGTGGTGATCCTGACTTTCTTCTCAGTTAAGCCCATCTTACACCAGTGTAACGGCATTGATTTGGAGCTGCCCTTAATGAAAGAAGAATCAGGCACTGTGTATTTAATAAGCATTGCCTGTCAATTTGGATTAAATTTAGACCAATGGTTCTCATCATTTTGGATAATATCACCCTCTTTTCCATTCTGGAATCAATCTAGGTCCCCTCTTCCACTAAGATCTAGCTAATCAAGTCACTAGTAAAACTCATCGGCTCCTGGTTCTTAGTCCCACTTTCAGTTGATTGGGCAACACAGATCTAAAACTCTGACAAAGACAAGGGAAAATATTCCTTAAAAGCAGAAAGGGTGCAGAAAAGAGCCACAAAAGTTCTTTGAGGGCTGGAGAAAGTGCCTTATAGTGAGAGACTTAAAGAGCACTAGCTGTTTAGCTTATCAGAAAAAAGACAGAAAGGTCACTTGATTAAAGTATAGAAGTACTTATGTTCTTAAGTGCCATCATGGAGGAGAAAATACTAGGTAATAAGGGCAATTTAATCTAGCAGAGAAAGGCAGAAGAAGAACCAATGGCTAGAAGTTGAAGTCATACACATTCAAATTAGAAATTAGGCACAAATTTTGAATAGCGGGGGTGATTAACCATTGGAACAAACTCCGAGAGAAGTGGTGGATTGCATCTTCAGATCAAGACTGGGTGCCTTTCTGGAAGGTCTGTTTTAGCCACACACAAGTTATCAGGCTCCATAAAGTGCTGATTGAGTGAAATGTAATGGTGAGATATAGAGAGAGTCAGACTAGATGATCTAATGATCCCTTCTAGCCTTAAACGCTATGAAAAAATCAAGATGTGAATACTTTCCTCCCATATTGAGGGGGGGTGATTAAATACAGTTAGAAGTGTTGGGTTGCATAAGTGTAGAGCTAGCACACTTGTTATATAAACTTCTGCTTCTGATTCGTTCCCTCTAATTCCTTCCCTACTTATAGCCACTCATTTCTCTTCTCCAAACCCTCACGTTTCAATGTCTCACCTACCTTATTTTGCTTCTCTTATTGTTTTCCCCCTCCAAATATTGCAGAAAAGCTAAATTCCTTTGCCATTTAAAACAAAGACATTATGATGTATCCTCACTAACAGATGACCCTAGAACCTTTTGTTTCAGTTCCTTTCCAGAAAACCTCACAGAACACAAGGGAAAAGGCATCTGAATTTCAAAATGCACCATTCAGCTCTGTCTGCTCTTGTAATCCCTCTTTTGAATCCACAGTCTAAAGCAGTATCAATACTGATTGGTTAATGTGGTCAATAAACTTGATCTGGTGTAACAAAGCACAATTTGGCTGGCAGAATGGGTAAAATCATCAGTAGTGGCCATTTTTTAAACACTGGAGACCATGCTACATATATTCCAAACCTTAGCTTTTCCTTAAGTTTTTCCCTGCCACTACATTAATACAGGATAAGAAAGAAAAAAAATATTAATGTAAGTTATCGTATTCTAAGTGTAAGCATCACTGCTTCTCTCAAGGTACCTTCTTAGCCAGTTTGGGGTGAGAATAAAATTGCTTACACATTGGAATGACTGTAAGAAGAGTTGACTTGAATCATTCATGCTGTCTGGGTGATTAAAATTCTCCAGATAGATCTTCGCAATATAAAGGTCATATAATTGGTTTCCCTTTAACAGAGAAATTCTTTCTTTCTTCGGGGTCTACAGACTACATGTTATATATGTAGAGAGAGAGAGAGACACACACACACACCCTGTTGTTCAGTCTGGAGACTTTGTACTGTAATTGTTCCCAGGTTAGAAGAGGTAGTCGAAGCTTGAAAGATAACCGAGCATTCTCTTTGTACTTACTCCTGTACGATATTATTGCATTTCCCTGTTATTTCTTATGAACTCCGTAAGAGCAGCAAAGGCCTTTGTTATGAAGTTGCTAAATAAAAAGCTTAATGCTGCATGCTAGGTTTTTAATTTCATTTTGTCTGCTCTTTTAATTCACTCTTTAAACTACTAAGTTTTGGGTTATATTAACTACAGATGTTTCTAGAAGAATATAAAATATTCCTTTCAGAAGATGCCAGAGTGTACATTTTTTAAAAAAAGATAAATAATGGAAAAACACTTTTGAAAATGATGTTTAAAAAAATAAGGACAAATTGAAAAAAGAAAGGGGGGCATTCTATTTTAAAACTTTACTTTTAACAGACATATTAAAAGTTACTTGGATTAGCTTGCTAAATGTTAGTCATCCGGTTTCTCCTTTTCCCTACTTCCACCCCCAATTGCCTCTCATATAATCACAGATGATGAAGTTCACCCTGCACAGAGAACAAGCACAAACCCTCAAAACAGACCTTAAGTGCAATTTCAGAGGTGCACACTTGTGCTGGCCATCTGCACAGGAGGTGAATTTCATCTACAAACTGGAGACATGTGATTAACCTGGCTTTGCTGGATTACGAATGGAAGAAGGGTTGGGAAGAAAACAAGCACACAAGTACTCATCTGAGAAGCTTTGAAGAGAACTTGAGGGCAGTAAGTCTGATATGGTCACTTCTATTGGTGTGTCCTTAATTTCCCTGGGCTGGGCTCTCCTGTTAGAACACAGCTCTTCCCAGTCTTCATCTGCCTTTGCAATGGGCTTCTCTGACTTTTCCAGCAATTTTCCCAGAGGAGCTGAAAAATTATTCCCCGCCACATTGAAAGACCAACTAGTATCTACGCCCCCTCAGCACATCATCTACTGTTTGGACATTACTGCTTGACAAGCAGCTCCTTCATACTGCATATCCATGTGTAATAGCATGGGTGCTCCCCATCTAAAGCCCCCCTTTTCATCAACACTAACATTGTCCCACATACCTACTAGCAGCTCAGTGTGGAGCAACAGGTGTGTCCCTACCTCAGTATCCCTTTATTGGACATTAGTAAGTTCAGTGAGGATTATATATAGCCAATAGTACCCTTTCAGGGTCTAGTTTATTTAAGAAAGTCTTCACCTGCAGTGTCCTAGGGTGGGGGGGTGATAATATTCCCCCCCCCCCTCCATTCAAGAGACTCCTCTGTCCAGGCTGTTCACCAACAAGACCCTCCTGATCAGGGATGCTCTTATGGAATCAGTCCTTCTGCCATCTCCTGGGGAAGAGATCCTTCTCTAGATACTGAGCTCCTGCAGAAATCAAACTGCTGCAGGTCTTCCCTAGAACTGTGTATTGCTCCCCCCGCTATGTGAACCTCTTGCTGCCTTCTAGTAAGGTCCTTTTGCAGACACTGGGCCTTCCTAGCACTTTGCCACTAGCAGCCCTTTTGGAATGTGCTCTCTCCAGGAGCACCTTTTCAAGGTCCCCTTTTTCTGGTGACCTCATTAATCAGCTTAGATGAAAAGTCTTTCCTCAAGAGCATGGTCTTTGTGTTTTGAGGCTTCCTGATTGAACCCCTATGAGCCGCTATTGGGCCCAGGTGTTCCTTACCCAATTAACTTCTGCACAGCCACTTAGGTAATTAGCTACTCACTGGTGGATCTGGGTTGATTCATTCTCCTTTGCAGACTCAGGGGCCAGCTATCCTGTTTTATGTTTCAGATTATTTCCCACCCTGCACCTCCACCAATAATACTATTCTAGGTCATTAATAAAGATACCAAATAAGATCAACTACTGAGGCACCACATGGGGCACTTCCCAGTATCTGGATCCATTAGCCATCTACCATAATCCTTTGTAATTCTTCAGCCAGTTTTCAATCCATGTGCCAGTGTTCACAATGTGAATTTGTTTCTTCAATAAGATTTTGTGAGAAAGCGGATCTAAAGCTTTATTAAAAGCCAGTTGTATTCCATGACTGTATGCTCATCACCACTTAACTGTAAAAATGATCAAGATTGTCCAGAATGATTTGTTACATAAAAACTCCCCCAAAACACTTCTATCTGTTTATGGTTCTGATATTCTATTATTTTTTTCCCTAGACTGTCCCTTATTCATTTATTTCTCTAGAGTTTCTCACTTACCAAAATATCTTCATTCTCTTCTCCTGTTCTGTGGTTTGCTTCTTGTGAGGAAGAAGACTTGCAATGGAATTATCAAACTCCATCTAGAAGCATCAGTGCTGGATAGAATCAGATACCACAGTCTATTTTCTCCCTTTTGTCCAATGTAAAGGTGTCAAGACCTACAGGCCTTGAACCTGGGTCCAGGGAAGCAGCCTGTTAAGAATTGCTGACCCGTGACCCCTGAAGCCCAGACCCAGTTTGATGCTCTTTCCCTGATACCCCATTGGCCTGCTAGCCCTATTTAAGACAGCAGTAGGGCCAGGAAGCTGTCTGAACAACTGGGATCCACCCTGTACAGAACAGTGTACCTTGTGCCTGCTCCTTTACTTCTTAGCATCTTGACTGGCTTTGCTCTTAACCTTTGACTTGTAAGTCTGAGCTCCAGTTTGTCTCCTGCCTCTGATCCCCTGGTATCCTGACCCAGCCTGACTCTGGTTACTGACTTGTGGTTCTGATCTCCTGGTGTCCTCACTGTTGATTCTGGCTCTGATCATTAGGTTTGGCTGCTCACAACCTAGCCATGACAAAAGGAAAGATTTGAAGACATCTAAGTTTCCAGTCTCTATTTTTATTTAATGAAGAGCAGGTCACTGCCATATACCCTAAGCATTCATAATTCTTTGACTTTCAAGAACAGCCTTTAGAATCAGTACCTAGTGTTATATAACTTAATTAAAAATTCTACTTAAGGAAACAGAAAAAATTGGGGCCAGATTCATCCTTGAGAACACTCCAATCACCCTTGTGTTTGAAATCATTGCATTATATACTTTAATCTAATTGTACAGCCAAATACTAGGGGATATTTAGGGAAAGTGAAGTATTTCTTTATTCCACATGACACAATGGAAGAATAAACATCAATTTAGAAAGTCAAAGAAATATGAGAGAACAAGCAGCCAGCTTCATATCATGAAAAGTTAAGGGGAAGGTTATATTGGCAAAGAAAACCAAAAATAACCTCTTGGTCTTTTAAAATAAAAATAAAATTTCATGCAGCATTTCAGTCCACTATCCCCTACTGCAAACACTTAAGACTTACTTTAGAAGCAAGAGGATGAACCAAGAAGTGTCAATGGTCAGTAAAATATGAATAGTATTTTTACAAGCTAAATCGGTCATTTTGCCAGTTTCCTACCATATGCATAATTTGTGCGATGCTTTTATGTAGAGCTAGAGTGCATGCTTGCTGTATTCATTAATGTGTCCCAGGAAGGAAGAAGCCATCCCATAATGGGCAATTATGGAAGAACGTGCCTTTAGGAGTTTCTTTCCAGGGTGATACCAGCCCACAGAATACTGGGAAATCTCCCATGTGGCCTCATGTCCCAGCCAGCCACTAATAAAAAAAATAATTTTCCTCTGTGCATTTAATGAAAGGCCAAGGGATCCTCCCCGGTACTCTACTGAATTAGAAGTTTATCTAGATGTCTCATAAGATCAGTCCCCTCAAGTGACTGCATGGTTCTCCACCTATCCACTGATCGCTGTTTCTAGTGCTCTAAGTCTATCTCCTAGCCCCACTGTTTGTCAAAACTATAATGCCTAACCAGGAGTGGCCTCCTGTGTCTATGAAGAATGAGTCAACTCCTCTACCTCTCGGCCATCACTTGTTGTATTTGCCTCTGCAAAATACAGGGTCAGGGCGTGGCTACACTTGCAGATGTAGAGCGCTATGAATTAAACACGCCGTCGGAGAGCGCAGTAGGGAAAGCGCTACAGTCTATCCACACTGACAGCTGCTTGCACACTGGCGCGGCCACATTTGCGGCACTTGCAGTGGCATTGGGAGTGGTGTATTATGGACAGCTATCCCAGCATGCAAGTGACTGCAACATGCTTTTCAAATGGGGGTGGGGTGGGGTGGAGTGTGACAGGGAGTGTGTTGTGTGTATGTGGGGGGAGAGAGAGTGGGTTTTTGGGGGGCTGAGAGCATGTCAGCATGCTGTCTTGTAAGTTCAGATAGCAACAGATCCCTCTTCTCCCCCCCCCGCTTCCCTCTCTTATACACAGCGTTCCTGGCTGTCAAAAACGGAGCTTTCAAAGGGCATATCTGCATTCCTATAGTGATTAAAAACAATGACAAGAGTGGCCACTTGACTTAAGGGGATTATGGGACGTTTCCAGAGGCTGATCAGAGCGCAGTAATGCAACACCTTGTCCACACTGACGCCGTGGCGCTCCAGCGGGGGCGCATCAAACGTTATTCCACTTGCTGAGGTGGAGTACCAGCGGAGTAGCCGCGGAGTCAGAGCGCTCTACGTGCCTTGCCAGGGTGGATGGGGAGTGAGCTAGGGCACCTGGGGCACCTTTATTGCGCTGTAACTCGCAACTGTAGCCAAGCCCCCAGTCTCACACCTGCACAATTTTGCACATGCACTAGTGAAGGCAGTGAAAACCTGGCCTCAACTGTATATTGCCTCTCTTCTTCTCCCTGAGAAGCAAGCTAAAATTGCTTCCCACTGATCATCTGCACTAACATAACCCTGGGCTGCCTTTGGAATATACTCATAAATTTAAACAGATACCAAAGCTGGAGTCTTCACTCCTGGAGAAGAACACATTTTTCATATTGCTAATCTAGGGGTTGAATCACTGTCTGCTGACTAACATCTGGAGTATCAGCATTTTGTTAAGGCGAAGCATTCTAGATTACTGTAAACTAATCTCCCTTGTTTAAATTTTATATTTCTAAAATGAAGAATGGCTCATATTGGATTTGCTCTGTCCCATGTTAAGGTATTTAACCCAGAGGTTTATTTTTGATTGAATTACTATTGTTCCTCAGCATTTTAAGAATATTATTAAACCTACCTCTAAAAACAGGATATACAGCCACCAAGTCCTCTTTAATTTAAAGACCAGTTATATGGGGACACCCCAGGGGATAAAAAGCAAACACCATAGTTGAGGAAGCAATGAGTTTAATAGGAATGTCCAAGTGCAGGAAACCCTAGAAACCAGTGCTTTGAAAAGGGACCGGTGCCCACAAAAAGAAAATCCCCTATAGGGGGAAGGGAGAGAGTACTAGGAATCTCCCCCACCCCAGGCCTGGGTATATGAGCTGGCCAAAAACGCATAGGTGATCACAGACCCTACTCTCTCCTACTAGATGCATGAACTCCAGGTGTCAGAAATGGGGAGGGAAGGGATCAGCTGAGCCCTGACCTACACTCCAAACTTATGTCACAATAACTACATCGCTAATGCGATAATCCCTGAGTGACATAGTTATACTGAGGTAGACAGCACTTTGTTGATGGAAGGGCTTCTTCCCTCATCGTAGCTCCTGCCTGTCGGGGAGATGGAGTACCTACATGGACGAGAGAAGCTCTCCCATCAGCCTAAGTAGTGTCTTCATGAAGGACTACCGCTACACTGCTGCAGCGCTGTCAGGGTAGACAATCCCTGAGTGTTGGACCATTGCTTTGCCTATCCTCCATGTAGCATCTGCAGAGCTGGTGGAAGGTGTAACCTCAAGGGTGGTGTAACTGTCATGTCAGTGGGCACAGCGTGGGAGTCCCCAGGGGGAATTCTGCCTGCCTCAGCCAAAATTACCCCCAGGCATTCCAACTGCTGTGTCTGGTAGTGCCTGGGGCACTATCTATTCTAGCCTGTAGCAATCAGACATCTGACCCATATAAAGCTGAAAAACACTTACAATTAAGCCAGTACAAATATAGAAAATAACATGAAGAATGAGATTCATTAATCTCACTATTAAACTCATTTAAACAAAAATGCTTAGCTAAGGTCTAGGCTCATTTCCTGAAAATGTCTAGTTTGTTTCCACTTCAGTTTCTCAGTTTGGTTCTGATCTTGCACAATGCTGGGCAGCGCCTTGGATGGCTGGAGCATCCACAATTCCTATGGACTTAAGTGGGAGAAGAAGGAACTCAGCACCTCACCAGATGAATCCCTTAGTCCTGATGTTATGCTCTCGCTGCAGTTTTTACCCTGCAGGCAGATTCTGACAATCTGTCTGTCAGCCCATCCAGTTGGGAATAATATATAATTATTAACACTGTAAGTATCATGAGATTATTGACTACAACACCAGGAAGGCCCCAGGGACCTCCTGGAGTCAGCCAGTACAGTAGAAACTGGCAACTATTGTCACAGCAGCATTATATTCAAACTATTCATGTATATCAGGCTTTGTTCATTGCTAGCCTTAATGCCACTGTAATAATTCACAACGGACAACACTTTTTTAAAACCCTTCGGAAACTTTCTGCAAAATAAGAAAAAAAAGTAGCTCTGCCAAAACCCTCCCCCCACTTATAAAAGTCCCCACAATTGTAAGGGCCAGATTCTGAGCAGATGTAGGCACAGAAGACAGAGAGTGACGGCTGTCATTCTCAACCAGTCCTGGGGTAACTTAGGGCAGCCTAAGGGCTGTTGTAACTTACACCGCTGGGGTCACTAAGGAAAGTTGGTGGCCTGTAACTGTCCTCTGCCATGCAGGGCCGGCTCTAGGCACCAGCAAACCAAGCACGTGCTTGGGGCGGCACTTTTTCAAGGGCGGCGTTCTGGCCATTTTTTTTTTTCCTTCCCGCAGCAAAAGCCTAGAGTCGGCCCTGGCAGCAGCAGCGCGTCATGCGTGGGGGGCGCCCTGGGGCCGCTACGGGTTGTGCCGCGGGGGAGCAGTGCCACACTTTGTGGCTGGGCCAGGCATTGCTCCGAGCGGGGGACACTTGGGCTGGGGGCCGCCCCACGGGGCACATGGAGCCACCTGCAGGTGCCGCAGGCTGGAGAGACCCTGGGCTGAGGTGTGGCCCGGGAGCCCCGCTGCTTACCCCAACCCTGCCAGCGCCAGATCGGCTGGAGGTGAGGGGGGAGCAGGCGGACTCAGCACTGGTGGCGGGGAGCCCAGGGCTGTGGCGGCAGAGGGTGTGGTGTGGGGCGGAAGAGAGAGCCCAGCGCAGGGGCGGCAGGGGGTGCGGGTGGCGTGGGGTGGAGAGCCCAGCGCAGGGGCGGCAGGGGGTGCGGGTGCGGGTTGGGGGGGGAAGAGAGAGCCCAGGACTGGGGCGGCAGGGGGTGGGGGGGTGAGAGCCCAGGGCTGGGGTGGGGGGCAGCCAAAAAATTTTTTGCTTGGGGCTGCAAAAGACCTAGAGCCGGCCCTGCTGCCATGCACCCTCAGTATCCCTCATAATGCTCCAAATAGTACCCTGTGACATCACGCTGAAGGGACAGTTAGTGAAGGAGCCAGCTCTGCCCACTTTATATCCCGTAAGAGCTCCCCCGCCAGAGGAATTTTCAAACTGGTAGCTGCAGCCAGATTCTAGCCCTACTGTGCCACTCAAATGGAGCAAAAGAGGATGGAGTCAGTGTAGAGAATCTCAGATATATCTCTCTTTTTTGCTGTTCCTACAATGGTGGCATAGTCTAATAGTAGTACCGTGGCTGATGTAGAAAATCTATTATCCTGTCACAAAGAGATTTCTCGTCATAATCTGCCCTGGTGTGAGAGCTCAGTGCAGATTCCACAGGTGAATGGAAGGGAAATACTGATTTTACTAACGTTCTTTTATTTATGCATACTTTGGTTTGGTTTATGGGGCAGATTGTACCTTAACTATAAAATCTTGTATGAGACTCTGATAATGTGAGGTCCTCTTAATAAAATAATGACTGGACAGGGACTTTTTATTTTCTTCCCCATTCCCCTCCACCCAAACTAAAATGCCCTATCAACAAATTGAAGACTTACATTTTGTTTTGTTTTTCAGACTCCTGTTAATGGCTTATATGTATAGTAACATATATACCAGTGGGCTGGATAGGCCAACATCTTGCAAACAATAGTTCTCTTTACGGGAGACTACATTGTAATTTGTAGGTACAGCTGGTCAAAATTTCAAGTATGATTGAATTTTTTAATTAAAATTCAATTTTTCAATGGAAAACCCCCCAGATTTTCAATACAAACATTAATAAAAATGTTAACTAGCTAAAAACTTTGTTGGAAGGTTTTGACCATTAAAAAATTGACAGACAAAAAAAAAAGTAAAAACTTTCAAAAAATTCCCAGGAAATGTTTCACTGTGAGGTTTGTTTGTTTTTTCGTGACAGTGCAAAAATGAAATAACGCATGAAATTACATTGCTGATATATCTCATACACATGTATTCTTGTGATTAAAAAGAAACAGAGAAAAATATCAATACTGTTCTCATTGCTTATGATCTCTGTTATAGCAGAGCAGTAAACCTGCTATAGTTAAGATTAAGATCAGGTTTCTGTTTAAAGGTCAACTCTTCTAAGTGCTGTAAAAGCTACATGGTTAAGGATTGCCTTGAAATTTAGTGTGCTTCCTGGGGGTGCAATGTTCTACTAATGATCCAAATTTGGTGTCATTTGACCAAGAAGTTCCCAAGATACAGCCCCCAGAAAAAAAAACAGCTTTTCTTAAAGTTGAGAGATACTGGCAACCTTTTTCCCCCCCCCCCCCTCTCATTAATAGAGAGCAAACAAGAGCTCAGATCACTGCACCTGGAGATCCAGTGCTCAAGAGTTGCCCCAACCAGATCTTTGGGGGAAGTCAAATTAAAGTTATTTGAATAAGATTTTGCTTCTCCCCCATTTAGAGTGTCAGAAGCCTCGTGCACTGTGACATGCTAAAGAATTATATTGAGCATGTGCAGGGAGAGACGTTAACTATCTGGTAAAAAAACCTTTTTATTAAAGGAGCTGGGTAGTTCTGATGAACTGGTATAGTCAGGCATTCTGAATTTCTCACTAGGCAGATCCTTGACAGACATTCAAATGTGTTTTGTTGGTGGCAGCTGCCACATTCTCTATGGGGGCATTGGTGACATAACTTACCCATGGAAATTCTCCAAATGAAGTGTAAAAACACAAGGAAGATCAGCTTGGTGAAGCAGTTGCTGGAGCACACACCCAAGCCAGAAAAGTTCTGAACCATGATCACTGGTTATTCTCAAATCTCACATAAAGCTTGAGTAATCAGTCTTTCTGAGACTGTCCTGCCCTGGGCTGGGCGAGTGATCAGATCCACATACGCCTATTTTATCCCACTTCACCCCACCCCATGCTTCCAACTTAGTGATAAACGGATCCAAGATCCTCTGCAGCAGAGACTTCTGTCTGTGGGCAGGAGAAGCAGCCACTGCCCCTCTTCACCCTCTCAACAGGCAAACCTGCTCCTTGCATCGTCAAAGCAAGGTTTTACACTTTCCTCTGGACCAGTGCACAGAGGATTCAGCCCCTCTTCCTACCCCACTCCAGGGATACTGCGAGGGTTCTGCAGCATAGATGGCATTCCCCAGACCCTACACCAATGGGTGAATTTCACCCACAGCCCAAACATTTCTTTTAATATTGGGTTTGAAGCCACATGGCACTACCTGCTATCAAGGTGACTTTGGATCCAAGACATCTCATAATTAGATAAAGATGAGAAAGAATTTCTGGGCTGCCCTAGGATCTCCTCTGACTCAGAGCCAATTATTATGTCTGTTCTCCCCAGAGAACGCAAGCTTATTGAGTCAGAGAAGCTACCATTTATTTCAGGAAAGAAGAAGTGCTGCTGAGCTGTAAATTACCCAATCAAAGAGAACATAAGGGTACCGCTCTGTACAGACTTATTGTTATCAAATCCTACACCAACCCCCTCCCCCCCCACACACACATACATAGATCCATGATTACTTTTCCTTTTAAAGTCTATAGATTATGAACCAAATTCAGAAGTGACATTTAAGGCAGTGCGACTCCATTACACTAAATTAGATTCTTGTACACTTGGACTTCCTTACATTATTGGTAGAGTAGGTGCAAGCAGGTCTATGGGAGTCTGTGTGGGTATAAATTACATGCTGAGGAACCAGAAGAATATGTAAGAGGTGTAAATGAATGTAGGTTGGTGATTACTTTGCCCCTTCTTCCAGCTCCTCAGCCTCTAAATTTACCGAGTTAGACTACCTTAATCAGAGTGGATCTAAATAGAGCTAAGAGAGCTTGAACGTAAAGGAGGAGTCCAGTGTATGGGAGTCTATATTACATCACCTGGCCCTTTGGCTATAACTGCACAGTAACCTATAATGTAAGAATAAGGTGTCATGGGTGAAACCTGGCCCCAGTGAAGTCAATGATAAAACATCTACTGACTTCACTGGGTCAGAATTTCACCCAATTTCACTCATGCTTGTTCAAAAAAGTCATAATTCATTGTTCTGATCACTGAAAAATAGATGGATGATTAACCTTAGATTATGGTTCCTCATTAAAATCAAATCACAAAAGCAAAAGATTCTCCTCTTTCTCCAGGGGGGCTGAAACAAATCATTTTATTTTAATCAAGAAAATACCTCCAAGGTTTTCAGTGGTAGTTAAATGAGATTTTTTTAATGGATTTTCTTTTTTTAATTCTGACAATCACATGTTTTTTCAAAAATAAGCAGCAGTGGGAAAAAGAAGAATTATATTTCTAGTGTCTTAATGAGCCTCAATGGAATTATTGTCTTCGCAGGTGAGAGTATTAACAAGAATGTAATTTTATACTTGGCTACATGTCAAAAGCAGCAGATTTATCTTCCGTTTTAAAATAATTACTACTTCAGTAATACTGTAATTAATAGAATAGTAAGTATTGTAGCAATTCACAAAGACAGCTTCCTTACCACTCCACTGATATATTTTACTAACCAACATCTGTGGGGCTAATATGATATTGGCAACAAATGGGAAATTTTAACTTTGCATTTGATAGTAGTAGTGGACACAGTCCTTGTCCAAAAGGTTGTACAATCTTAACCCCAGAAGCAGCAAACACTTACCACTGTGCATCAGCTTCAACTCCCATTAGTAAACACTCTGCACAGTATTATTGACAGGATTAAGCCCTAAGTGCCAAGAGATCAGACAACAAAAGCCATCCTCACATAGCAGCTTTTTGGACCAAATTTTTATATTCTTACTCAAGTGACAGCACTGAAATTAATTGAACCCGTTGCCGTGCTATCTACTCAATGTGAGTAAGGGCTCCACAGTCTTTCCCTTTGTTTTTAAATAGGATCAAAACCTAGGAGACGGACCAAAAGAATGCCTATTTTATTTATTTTTAAAATCTCCTGTTTTTATGGATGTGATGTTTTTTTAAATATTTGGGGTTGGCAACATTGCACACACAGTAGATGTTAAATCCCCCTTTCACTGAAATATCTGTTAACTGAAAATAAAGGTCTGTCTCTGACTTATGTCCCATAGAGCTTTTCTGTGCTACACACACTAGGATTTTCACCATAGTCCAGGTTTTTCTGGAAATTTCCTCTTTTTTGATCCTCCATCTTCTGTCTGGATGGATTTTTCAAATAAGAGGAAATGTCTGGAATTTTTATGGCTCAAACATTGAAGCTCAGAAAGAGCTGGCTCTGCGTCCCGATTGGTCCCTCTGCTGCAGCTGACAGATCCCGCCCACCCTGGCCCAGGGTCCCAGCCCTGGTGGGGGGGAGAGGCAGGGAGGCACTGACAGACGGCTGCTGCTGTGTCTTGGGCCTGCGCCTGCCGCCCTACCATGACAGGAAGCGACACTGCCTCCTACCTCAAGAGTGAGGCCCCAGGTACCCCCTCCAGCGCCCTCCGGGTACCCCTCCCAGTTCACATACCCCTCCAGCACCCCCAAATACCCCCCCAGTATACACACACACCTCCCACACCCGCCAAATACCCTTCCCACACCCCCCAATGCTCCCTCCAAGTGTACACACCCTTCCAGCACCACCCAAATACCCCCTATACACACACCCCTCCAGCACCCCCCAAATACCCCTCCCAGTACACATACCCCTCCAGGACCTCCCAAATACCCCCTTCCAGTACACACACCCCTCCAGCACCTCCCAAATACCCCCTCCCACACACCTTCAAATAATACCCCCTTCCAGCACACACATTTGCCTCCAGCATCCCCCAAATACTCCTCCCAGTACACACATACACCCCTCCCGCAAGCCCTCAATACCCCCTCCTTGTACACCCCCTCACCCCCCCCAATACCCACCCCCAGTACACACACCCCTCTAGACACACCCCTCCAGCACCCCCCAAATACTCCCTTCCACACACCTTCAAATAATACCCCCTCCCAGCACACACCTTCCCCTCCAGCACCCCCGAAATACTCCATCCCAGCACCCCGCAACTGTACCTCCCCCTCCCCCAGCCTCTGGCAGTGTCCTTTTTTGGAGGGAATCTGAAAAATAGTAACCCAGATGATCAGCAAATCCTCTCCACCTGCTCCAGAGTGGAGAACTAGAGCCTAAGGTTTGCAATGTGGGTAAACAGCTGTTTAGGTAGTATTTTCTTCATCCCATTGTGTGGGTGAGACTTGATCTGGGGCCAGCTAAAAGCTCTTCACTGTGCGTCTGTGCTGGGGACCTGGGGCATAGTCATTTCTGAATTGGCTGGCCAACTCTTCAGTTCATCTAAAATGCCAGCTAAAATGTTCCTTGAATCTGCAAATGAACCTATATTTAGTGTATGACAAATAAGATTGCTCAAGAGCAGAGTATTACTTAGTACGGGTAGGTAGATGTTAATCTGCTTTGTGATAAGAAGAATAAAGCCCAGTTCAGATAGAGGAAATTAAACTGTCAAGTTTAAAGAACATTAAACTCATTTTAAACTGCATAAATTACCTGAGTGCAGTCCCCTAAAGATCAGCATAATAGGATCATATTTGCTTAATCTAGTTAAAATCCTAGAAGTATTTTCTCCCGTGTGCAACTGATCAAGATAGATTTTTGATCAGCCACTCAGCATGAAGTTACAATGCAACAGGTCTATCCTTGAAAATACAAGGGTATGTATCATATTGGCAGTAACACGGTCATCCAAACAAGAACAAAATATGAATACAGCTCTTTCCTAGTAGACAAGAGACAGCTTTCATTGCGAGAGAAATACAATTATTAAATGAAGAAGCTGAATTTATAAATATCACAAGATGTGGAGCCACATGGTTTTGGTGCAATGCTCTTCATTTCAAGAGAGAGAAATCATGCATTCTATTAATGTCCTGCAGAGGCCTAGAAATTAGCATTTTGATTATGCTGTGCTACGTTTCGTTCATAGGTAATTTGAAGACAACTATTCTTTGATATCTGAGAAATACCTGCTCAATATCATAACTATGTATCCTTCGTTGTACTAATGAAAAATACACCTGAATATCGTGGAGATAATTATGATGATGTAAACCATATTTAGAAATAGTGTCACCCTACCAATCAAAATTAAATTAAAAAACCAAGGAACCTCAGGCGCCGGAGGCACACTTAGAAAGGGTAGTAGGAAGTGGCCCAGGGAAACCAGGCAGTAGTCTGGTTGTGTTGTCAGAGTCTTCATCAGTCTCAGTTTCAATGGCAGAACCAGGGTTTAAATTCAACTGGAGCTGTCAAACCCAGCGAGTTTTCATAGCATGTTGGGGGCAAGGACATACAGGGCTATGGAAAATACTCTATGAGAACTTAAGCCCTGGGCAGAACCCTCTGCTACTGTTAGGGCCCTGGACTGGGACCCAGTGAGTAGGGTGGGCCCGGGTCCCTCTACCCCCTGCAACCAACCCCATCCCTACCTACCTTAGGCCAAGAGGCCTGTGTTTGCCTGAGTTAGGAGACCAGGCAAAGAACTATTGATTGCTGTGCCTCACCCAGACGGTCAGAGCCCTTAGACTGTCAATTGCTGTCTGCCCAAGCTGGGAGGCCTTGGGCTAAAGCCTGCTCATTGCTCTACCCCACCCAGAGGGTCAGGACACTAGACTGTGGATTGTTGCCTTCCTCAGCCAGGAGGCCAGGCCACAGACTGTGTGCGGCTCTGCCCTGACTGGAGAACCAGAGCTGTAGCCTGTTAATTGACCCCTCCCCACCTTTTGTGTGACGTAGTGAGGTGACATGCCCTCCCTCCGTGCTTGATGGGAGGGATGGCACAGAACCACTACACTTGGTGGAGAATGCAGGCAGCAACCTCACCCCTAAGAAAAGGGGTCAAGCTCAATAGCACAGCCCCATGGTCAATGAGCACCAGGATGGAAGTGGAGAAGCTTATTCAGTGATTGGACGAAAGCCAGCAGCAACAGCAGGCGGCTCAGCTCCAGCAGCTGCAGCCACTTGTGCAGCAACTGGGGATGCAGCAGCAGCAGCTGATCTGGGTGCTAGGGGTCCAGCATCAGGAACAACAACAGCAGTGCTTCCAGTAGCTGGCATCCCTGCTGTCCCACCCGTTTCTCCTGCAGCTGCTTCCATATCCTCCTCCTGGTATGATACATGGCCACCTTGGCCAGTGCCAGGAGGAGGTTGATGAGGAGGTCTTGCGACTTCCTGGGGCCATGGATGGGGTCAGGGCCGGCTCCAGGCACCAGCCGACCAAGTACATGCTTGAGGCGGCACCTGAGAAGGGGCGGCCAATGTTGGGGTGGCGGGGGGCGCTCGCGGTGTTTTGTTGTTGTTGTTGTTTGGCGTGGCGGCGCTCGAGGGTTTTTTCTTTTTTCTTTTTTTGGCCAGGCAGCGCAGGAGGTGTTTCGGTGGCGCAGTGCTGCGGGGGTGGATTCGGTGGCGCAGCCCGGCGCTCCAGGGGTTTGGGCGGCGCGGCGCTGTGGGGGGCACGGGATTGGCCGGCCCCACGCTCGGGGGGGGTTGGCTGGCCCGGCGAGGTGCGGTGGGGCGCGGCGTGGCACGGCGGGGGCTTGGCTGACCTGGCGCGACACTTGGGGGCTTTGGGCGGCCCAGCCCAGCCCAGCGCTCAAGGGGGGGCCCGGGGTTTGGCTGGCCTGGCGCTCAGGGGGGGGCGGAGGTTTGGTCGGTGCAGCGCTCCGGGGGTTTGGGCGGCCCGGCACTCGGGGGGGGGGGGGGGGGTGGCCCGCCCCGCGGGGCACTCGGGGGGGGTGGGGGGGTGGGGCGGCCCGGCGGGGTGCTGTGGGGGGGCCGTGGTTTGGGCGGCGCGGCACTCCGGGGGTTTCGGCAGCACAGCATGGCACGGCCCAGTCCGGCGCAGCGCTGGGGGGGAGGGTTCAGCGACCTGGCGCTGGGGGGGGGGGGGGGGGGGGGCGCGGGGGGGGGGGGGGTGTTACTGTGGGGCGGTGCTCTTCTTTTTTGCGTGGAGCGGCAAAAAAGTTAGAGCCGGCCCTGGATGGGGTGTGCATAAATCAGGAAGTGCAGGGAAAAATGTTGTCAGAACCTAAGGAGAAGGTTCTAGAGGAGTCGGAAAAGGAGCTGCAACCTCGTGCACTCAAGATAGATGTGCGCCAGGATCTCCCTCTGGGTGGGGCAGAGCAATGAGCAATCTCTAGCCCAGCCTCCTGGCTAGGGCAGACAGCAGATAGTCTATAAAGGGCTCTAACCCTCTAGGTGGGGCTTAGCAATGAATAGTCCTTCGCCTGGTCTCCTAGCTCAGGAAGACAGCAGGCAAACACAGGCCTCATGGCCTAAGATAGGTAGGCAGCCACCCCAGGGAGGGGTTGGTTGCAGGGGGAAGGGAGACTTGGGCCCATCCTACGCCACCGGGTCCCAGCCGAGAGTCCTAACACTAGCAGAGGGTTCCGCCACTGGGTCAGCTAGGGTCCCACTGAAACATGCTGACCTAGACTCTCACAACCCAACCAGACTACTGTCTGATTTCCCTGGGCCACTTCCTACTACCCCTTCTAACTCTGAGTAGTCTTTGGCACTCAACCCCTTATACAGCCCAGGTGCCCTCCTCTTAATCAATCAGTTAATAAATCTAGATGTACTGGCCATTCACCCTATGACCACCCTATATAAAACTATTTCCACAGTAACTTGGATCCCAAAACCTAATTGCAATTATATGAAGACAAGTGACAAGAATGGCCACACATTTCTCCAAAAGCTCAAATGCAAGTGGCAGAGAACTTGTAGCTCTGAAATTAGGCAAGCTCCCAATATCCAAAGATAGTTTTGTAAACAAAGAGATGATTGCAGCCATTTTTAGCTCTAGTATAAAAGCTGTCTAGTATGAAGCCAAAAACAGGATAGATGAAAGAAAAAATTCTAGCTTAAATTTTGTAGAAATGCCAAAATGAGCACTAGGAATTGATGTGGAAATAACATCCTGTACATCTGAAACAAACATTTCAACAAAGATTTTAACTAGCAAATTGACCAGTTAAATAAAACAATTTGAAAACATTTGGACAATCTCTGTCTCTTAAGCAGTCATGTATGGTACTAAAAATAAAAAGAAAGAATAGTAAGAAGAAGAAAAGGTGTGCCACAGAATTAGAGGGCCATGGCATTCTGTTCATGAACATTCCTATGAAATGATGCTTTTCTATTCTCCATAAATAGGGCTGGTTCTGGACAGCAAGAGAACCTCAGGTTACCTCTACCCAGCAATGCAGAGGGTGGGAGTAACTTAAATGGGCAGACCTCCCAAAGCCATTCAATCACCAAATGGGCGCACACAAAAAACAGGCTGCCCATTTGAAAAATTGGGCCTTACTCTCAAACTCATATACATGTGACACATATATGAATTAGAGATGACTTCTATTACACTACTTCTTAGAGTTAAGGCCACTGCCGTTCACTGTACCCACATTTCATACATGTACCCGGATTGCCAGCGCGGTTTGGCACACTCACATTGCCAGCCCAACACAATTCAATTCACTGAGAAATGTATGATGTTTCTTCCCAACATCAGTCTGAAATAATAGGTTTTCTCAGTCTTCCTTTGACTGACTTCCTCTGGACATTTCTCCCCTACCCCACCCTCCCCCCCGCCCCCAAAATAAGCTATCAGTGGTAGCTACGTGGACGGTGAATACTTTTTTGCCCTATCAAAAGGACTTGTATAAAAATATAGGTGTGTGCAATTATAAATATGTCCTACATGGCAGGAATGATGTAAATGCATTTAAAGGTTGTAAATGACATGGTCTCTTCGATTGGATAACAAATCCAGGTGTATAATAAGAGATCCTGTATGATGAGGTCATAATATCGCTGTGTATGTCACTTCTCTGCTAGCTGAATTCTTCCTCCATCTTTCTACTACATTCCAACCAGTCTTCAACCAGCTGCATATGTCTCCTCTTGGCATGTTGTACAGGATACAGATACACATGGAAATATTGCACACTTTCCATGGCTCCATTGGAACAGTTCCACAACTAGTGCCCAGTCACCACGTGCTGCCTATCTGCCTGTCGGTCTGTCTGTTATTCTGTCTTTGTAGACACTTGTATCTAGCAGCACATTACTGCATTATCTGAGCATCCTACAGAAATATATGGGTCCACACTATACTTTGGGTGGAATTTTCAAAAGTGCCTAATGGTCAGATTTTCAAAGGCATTTAGGTGCCTAAAGTTGCAGATAGCTTCCTAGTGGGAGTAAGGCATCTAACCTGCTTAGGTGATCTTGAAAATCCCTCTGTGTGCCTACGGATGCAGGAAGGCACATATCTGAATCTTAAGGCACCAAAATACCTTTGAAAATCTGGCCCTAAGTGACCTAGAAGCACAAATCCTATTTCAAATCAATGGATGTGTGCTCCTAAATTACTTAAGTATCAGAGGGGTAGCCGTGTTAGTCTGAATCTGTAAAAAGCAACAGAGGGTCCTGTGGCACCTTTGAGACTAACAGAAGTATTGGGAGCATAAGCTTTCGTGGGTAAGAACTTCACTTCTTCAGATGCCATCTGAAGAAGTGAAGTTCTTACCCACGAAAGCTTATGCTCCCAATACTTCTGTTAGTCTCAAAGGTGCCACAGGACCCTCTGTTGCTAAATTACTTAGTTTCTTTTGAAAATTCTCACTCTCTTTCTCTAAACAATGGTAATAGTTTGATTTTCCTGGCTCATCCTAGGTCACCTCTGTAAAAATCCCAAGTGGTTGCTCTGTTATTACTCATAGATTTGTGAAGGCCTCCTTATAAATCATTTTGAGGAAACACATATGGTGTCACTGGTATGCTATATGGGGGTAATCACTTATAACAATTATCTAGGCATCAGATACCCAACACATCTGGTAAGAAATGAGACTCCCATTGACTTATGTGGACTTTGGAGCAAGTCTAAAAACTAAATAATACCTTATCTAATAAGATTATGTAGAACACTACATTGCAAAGAAACCGAAGCCACATGCAAGATAGGATACCATATATTTTAGAGAAAATTTACCACTTCAGGATCTTGGGTGCCACATGCAGATACAGCATACACTGCATTGCTCAAGTCCATGCATTCCCCATGTGTTATCCTTTCCAGATTTCTGCATCAGCTCATTCAGCGCCACGTTTTTTCCAGAGGTGTTTTGTATTTTAAGCAATAGCAGAATTCCAAGATGAGCCAATCGCAGGGTTCTTCTGTCAATGATATGCATCGGTACCCAAAAGGAAATGTAGAATGGTAAGTAGCATTAGTGCTTATAACAGATATACTTTAGTTTAGGAGGAACTCTTGTAAGGATGCTTTGTTCAGTTTTGAGCAGATAATTTTATTTACACTGTTAGCAGCAGTAGTTTCTCTGCCTTATTTTTACTTATTGTGGGGATTTTATTCACCTCCTAAAGCCTCCTAAACTGAAGGGAAAGATGGAGTATTTTAATCATCACTGACTGTTCTGCTTACCAAACACATAAATGTCAGCCTTTCTAGTGTTTCCATTTTGTAAACTCTCAATGCTGAAGAAACACGTATCAGTTCCCAGCAGCTTAGGACCACCTGGAACAAATTAGCATCAGAGTGTTTTAACAATTAGATGAGAACTTTTTCAAATAACTAGTGGGATTTGAAAAAGAAGATAATCTTGCCAAACCTTTTTAAGTACATGAATTTCTGAAGACTCGCCATTTTCTGCACTCCATCATTTCTAGATTTATGAGTAAGTTGGGTGCAATATAGCTCATTCATTTTGACCAGTAGCTCTGAAAAGTGTCAGTAATCATAATGCTACTGTAAGAAGAATGCTACCTGTTTGTTGCCAAATTGTGTCTGAACTGAATCAAAGGAAGGGGCGTACCATTTGAAGGAGGCCATGGGAGTATCCCATCCTAGGGAATTTAGGGCCTGATCCAAAGCCTGTGAAACCTTAATTCAACCTCCTTGTGCATATGCCTTATGACACAGTCTTTAATTACATGATTAACAAGCTATGGTCACCTTGATGCAAAAATTATCAGCGAGGTTCTTTGGACTGTGTTGTGCAGGAGGTCAGATTAGATCATCATAATGGTCACTACCATCTTTAAAATCAATTTATCTGTGATCACATATTTTTTTCCATAGGACCATCACTCTTACCTCCATCTTCTGCCCCCCTCTCTCCTCCTGGCTCTAGCTCATAGTCCCCTTCACCCCAGTCTATGGCCCCTATGCTACCACCTTGCAGCTAACGCTTCCCCACTCACATTTGTCTCCGTTCTGCAGTGGTTCTGAAACTGTGGGGTACGCTCCCCTAAGGGTCAGAGACAAACATTCGGGGCAGGGGGAGGGAGTGCCACACTTCCAGCCCTGCTCTGCTCCCCCATGCCAGCTCTGCCTCCAACCCCATGCTGCCCCCCAGTCCTGCTCCACCTCCACTCCCAGCTTCACCCTCACTCCCTCTCCATCCCCAAACCAGTTCCAATCCCAATTGCAGCTTCACTCCATCCCCAGATCAGCTCTTCCCTCATCCCCTCTCTGCCCCCAGACCAGCTCTGTCTCCAGCCAATGCTCCACTCCACCCCCTGCCTGGCTCTGCCCTCATTCACTTTCTGCCCCCCGACTAGCTCCACCTCTAGCCCCAGATCCTCCCCGATCCCCTGTTCTGCCTCCAGCTCCACCTTCAGCCCAAGCTCCACTGCTGAGGAAGCTTTGGTTGTGTGGTAATGGAGGGGGGGCACGGACAGATTTCATTACTGGTAAGAGAGGGCGTGCCTGGAAAAGTTTGAGCACCACTGCCCTTGTGCATTACGGTAAGGCAGTTTCCTCCTTTAGCTCCAGGCTTCTTGGGCAGCAGCACAGGGAAGATTAAGTTCACAGGAGAGAGAGAGTTCAAGTTCTCAGTTCCAGTGCCTAGTGACAAAGTGGCCTCTGGCACATAGGAGAAGCAATTGCAGAGAAAAACCCTTTCAGCCCCGCAGCTGAAAATGCTCAGTTGGTCTGGAGGATGACACATGCACAAGCCAGTTGGCACATAGGTGCTGTGAGGGGATGGAGCATGCTCAGTGCAGACAGAACCTCTGGATAATTTAGCTGCCAATGTCATGCTGTCTGGAATGGCTCACAACTGTGAGTGCCAACCTCATGGCAGACTGTCAAAAAGCAGGGCAGACACCCCAAACTGGTGGTATGTTCTATAATTAGATTTCACCAACCCAGTAACAAGTGCGAACTCCTGAAGCACTATACCAGTCTTACTATGGACTCACAGACAGTCCCCTTGGGCACTCCAGTATATCTTACCACGCAGGCAAATTGGACTAAGTGATAGTCAATTGCCATACACCAAAGATGACAAAAGAATCAAGTAGCTTCCAGTCTTAAGAGATCAGCTCACTTACCCCAGGTTAATTTGTACATCTGATCTCACATGAAAACTAACGCTTGTAGGCAATCCTATAGTAAACTAACTAAGGATTTATTAACTAGAAAAAAGAAATGAATGAAATGCGGCATTTTAAAATGTTGAAACCAGTCCAAACACCTTATATCTATACTTTAACCCATACCTCAAAGACTTGAATCAAACTTTTAGTTCCTAAAAGCAGTACTTTTTGTGTGTAGACAGATTGGCAAAACCTGGAAATTTGGCTCTCAACCCAGACTAAAGGCATATTTTTCTTTTCTTTTCTTTTTTAGTTGAAAGGAAAGATTATTTAACTTAACTAACAATTTTTTCCCCCAGAAAGGAAGTAGACAGGTCACACCAATGGATCACACTTAATGGTATCATTTATAATAATTGTTTCTGGAGATTTTGTTTGCTTGCAGTATCTGAACCCCAGGAACGAAGGAGGATTCTTTTGGAACCCTAGAATAAAAATCTCACATTTCAGAGATTAGCAAATAGATAATATATATTTCCCCTCATCCTTTAATTACGTTCTCTGAGCTCTTATTTTTTTCCCTCATGTTTTTTTTCTATTGGACATAATTTCTGATAGCCCAGTCTTATGCCATTTATGTGCCTGCAACAGTCTACAATTCTTGTTATAAGCACCAAGATCCTAAGGTTGGGTAAATTATACCACCACTGTGTCGGACCATTACTAAGATTCTGTCTACACTATGGACAGTGGCACAATGGGTCTCCCGGCGGCATAATTAAACCACCCCCAACAAGCAGCGGTAGCTATGTCGGCAGGAGAGCGTCTCCCGCTGACATAGTGCTGTCCACACTGGTGCTTTTGTCAGCAAAACGTATGTTGATCAGCAGTGTGGGTTTTTTTTTCCACACCTCTGACCGACAAAAGTTTTTCTGACAAAAGTGCTAGTGTAGACAAAGCCTTAACCTTGGTCAGTAGTTTTGGGACAGGATGACCCTCAGATGTATTTCAAATTATAACACAATAACCTTATTCTGAGAGGTCTGTTTACACTACCCTGAGAAGATAAACCAGCTGAAGACTTGTACATAAGCCTGTGGTCGTGTTCTCCAGAATTTCATCAGTTAAAATGATTACAATTCAAGATGGGTTGGACCACTTGGGAGGGCCCCAGAGTTCCCTGTAATGATTACACTTCCCTGTAAGACTATCATGAAGCTGGACCATCCATTACATAAGTACCATAGATACTGCAAATGAAAAAGAATGATAAACAAACAGCTGCACCTCTTGGGAAATGACGCCCGCTAAATGGCTTTTCACATTGCTTAGAATAAAAGCGTAACTAAGGGATTGTTTGGATTAGACAGGCTGCCTGAAATTAATGATTCTTATCACATTTTCAGTCACTCTTTTGGAAAGGCATGGTAGCATCTCACTGAAACTTAGAGGATGGTTTTATGTTTATATTTTAAAGGTATATGCCTCACAGAACCTTACAGTGCCACATGCAGACCAGTTTAAGTGCATATACATAGCTAAAGTACAATATTTTCTCTCAAAAGAATATCTAATGCAGTACATGATTGTTTCTGTGATTCCTGTTTCCAAAAAAAACTTGCAAATAATTTGTATTGGTTTCAATATGCAGTAAACACAAGACGTCTGACTACAAAAATCCATTGCTTTTGTTACTAGACATTTTAAATAGATTTTTAATATTTGAAGGGATTTTTAAACTGCAGTATATGTTACTCTACATATCTTTTCAGTATTTAATTTTTCTCTTATGACGAATTCACAGAAGTTGTTACTGAGCAATAATTCCTGGGCTTGTATCTCAGTTTATACATTCTAAGCATGCAATAACTGAAGGATGTCAATCCTAAAATATGATATTGTTTTGGTCTGTAATTTTGTTGATGTGTTATACAGTGATACCAAAGGTCTAAGGATCATACCATATGAAATTAAATGCTACTTTAACCTTCATTTGTAATACTGAAAGTCTAAACTCATTCTTCTTCTTGACTTTTAGAAATACTGGACTGTGATCTCATGATTTGCCATAGGCCAAGCACATTGGGTCTGATCAATAAAAGGCCAGGAGACCTCTATGAAAAACAATGGCACGGCAGGAAACAGAACTGGAGATTCAGTACATGACATTCTCTCTCTGAGTCAGTGTTGAACCAATGTCCCATCATGGCATTAGCTGGCTCAGTGCACTTTGAGACACCAGTGTGCGGTGAGATGGGCAGTGGTATAGAGGCAAATGAGATGCTCCAGTTCCCCTCCCAGCCTTGGAACCAGAGCAAGTTAGAGCACCCTCAAGACTGTTCTAACTTGCACCTGGCTTCAGTGGCCTCCAAGGAGCTTTTCTGGCAGTCAGGAATCACTGGAGCACAAAGGGACACTGGCCAAACCTCCCTCCTTCAGCTGGCATCTGCAAATATGATAGAACCATCTATGCCAGCCCTATCAGATCTGGGTGTTCCCCTAAAGTAGGCAAGATTAGGGATTATGGTTAAAATATAACATGCAATACACAGAAGATATTATTAAAGTATTGGTAAACCACATGGGGAAATGGCTCCCATTAATTTGTTTCAGAGGTCCATAGACTGGTGTAGAACTTGCTCACAGGGTTTTGTGTATATATTATGTCTATTCATTGTCTGAATTATATTCTGCAATGTTAGTCTGGGTCAAATTTATCATTACTATTCATATAATATACGTTGCCGGGTTTGATGCACATATATCCATAGATACTAACTGAATGTCAAATTTAAGAGGATAATTCAGAATTGTTTGGTATTTTACTCACCTATCCTAAGTTATTATTGAGATATTTATTATTTATTGTTCTTTGCAAACATTTATAAGGCTGCCTAACCAGGGTATTTGGACACATTTTAAATGGGAGCAATTCTCATTATATTTGGGTAAAGTTTAAATACATCACTACCAACACCCCACTCTCGTCCCCTGCTCCAGCAGTACAACTATCAAAAGCAATGATTCAAACAAACCTAGCAGCTTTAAGTTGACACTGGACATGCTCAGAAACTTAATATAGTCACTCCCTCATTAACATTACCTCATCGCTTTAAGTGTATTCACTCCCACACTAGTAACATAATACCTTTTCTTACATCTTTCCGAGTGCAAAGCACAGCCCTGCTCGTTTCTCAAATATTTCCCTGCAGTGTATGAGGAAGCATGGTTACAGAAAGAATCATGTATCTGTAGACACCAGAAGGGACGATTAGCTTTTTTGGTTCACTTTTCAAACATATGGAGTAGTAAATAATCGTGTGTTTATTTAATTTTGTACATACTCAGCACAGCTAATATTAACAGCAAGGGGTAGGAATGCAAGCCAAAATAGGGAAAGAACAGCTTAAAGAATATTTAAATAAGTTAGATGTACTCAAGTTGGCAGGACTTGATGAAATTCATCCTAGGGTATATAAGGATCTAGCTGAAGCAATCTCAGAACCATTTGCATGATCTTTAAGAACTCCTGGAGGAAGAGTGAGGTCCCAGAGGACTGGACAAGGGCAAACACAGTACCTACCTTTAAAAAGGGGAACAAAGAGGACACCAGGAATTATAGACCAGTCAGCCTAACACTGATACCTGGAAAGATACTGGAACAGATTATTAATCAATCAGTTTGTAAGCACCTAGAGGATAATAGGGCTACAAGGAATAGCCAGCATATGTAACGCTGACAGACCCTGGTTGTTAGTGGGATCAAACCGGGGACTTCTGGAGCTTAGTGCATGAGCTCTACAGCATGAGCTAAAAGGCAGCTGGCTGTTAGCTAGGGGCTGTAGAGCAAACTTATTTATCTCTCTCTAAGTCAGGGGTTCTCAAACTGGGGGTCAGGACCCCTCAGGGGTCACAAGGTCATTACATGAGGGGTCACGAGGTGTCAACCTCCACCCCAAACCCCTCTTGCCACTAGCATTTATAATGGTGTTAAATATATTTAAACGTGTGTTTAATTTATCAGGGGGAGTTGCACTCAGAGGCTTGCTATGTGAAAGGGATCGCCAGTAAAAAAAGTTTGAGACCCATTGCTCTAAGTGGTCTCGGTGCCACTAGATGGGGCAGAACACCACACCCAGGAGGTGTGTGGGTTACACATGGATTTATCAAGAACAAATCATGCCAAACCAACCTAATTTCCTTCTTTGATGGGGTTACTGGCCTAGTGGATGAGGGGAAGCCGTAGACATGATATATCTTGATTTTAGTATGGCTTTTTACACAGTCTCTTGTGACATTCTCATAAGCAAACTTGGGAAATGCAGTCTAGATGAAATTTCTGTAAGGTGGGTGCACAACCGGTTGTAAGTGCAGTTATCAGTGGTTCACTGTCAAACTGGGGGGATGTAACTAGTGGCATCCCACAAGGGTCAGTTCTGGGCCTGGTACTATTCAATATTTTCACTAATGACTTGGATGAAGTGGCAAGCATGCTTAGAAAATTTGTGGATAACACCAACCTTGGAGAACAGCACTTTGGAGGACAGGATTAAAATTCAAAATAATCTTGACAAGTTGGAGAATCAGTTTGAATGCAACATGATGAAATTCAATAAAGATAAGTGCAAAGTATTTCACTTAGGAAGGAAAAAAACAAATGCGCAACTACAGGATGGGGAATAACTAGCTAAGTGGTTTTACTTCTGAAGAGCATCTGTGGTTATAGTGGATCACAAATTGAATATGAGTCAACAATGTCAGGCAGTTGTGGAAAAGGCTAATATCATTCGGGGGTATATTAACAGGAATGTTGCATGTACGACATGGGAACTAATTTTCCTGCTCTACTTGGCACCGTCAAGGCCTCAGTTGGAGTACTGTGTCCAATTCTGGGTTCCACCCTTTAGCAAAGATGTGGACAAATTGGAAAGAGTCTAGAAGTGAGCAACAGAATTGAAAAAAAGTTTAGAAAAACCTGACCTATGAGGAAATGTTAAAAAAAACCCTGGATATATTTAGTCTTGAGAAGAAAAAAAAAAAGACTGAGGTGGAACCTGATGCAAGTCTTCAAATAGGGCTATTAGAAAGAAGAGGGTGATCAATCATTCTGGATGTCCACTGAAGGTAGAACAAGAAGTAATGGGCTTAATCTGCAGCAAGGGAAATTTAGGAAGATATTGGGCAAAACTTTCTAACTATAAGGATAGTTAAGTATTGGACTAGGTTTCCAAGGGAGGTTGTGGAATCCCCATCACTGGAAACTGGGTTGGACAAACAGCTGACAGGGATGGTTCAGGTTTACATGCTTCTGCCTCAGTGCAGGGGGCTGGACTTGATTACTTCTTGAGGTCCCTTTGTGATGTCCTGTGCCTTTAAATGTTTGAGCATTCTTCCCCTCCTCAGTGAAATGCATCAGTTTCCTGCTGGTTCCAGTTTTGCTGTGTGAACAATTAACATTTCCACAGCAAGTAGCTGTGCTTAAATGAGCTCCTCTGTGTCTGTATCACCTTCTCTACTGGGTCCAGAGAGAACACCTTCCATCCCTACATTTCTATGATTGTATGATTTACACGGAGCTTCATGGAAGTGACTCATTATATAGAGGAATAATGTTCTTATGGTGGAGGCACTCAGCTTGGACTTAGGAGAGGTGTGTTCAAGGCCTGACTCCGCTATGGAGTTCCTGTACGAACTTGGGCAAGTCATTTAATCCCTTGGTGACTAATTTTCCCTGTATATCATGGGGATATATTAATATCCCTATCCTGTCTTGTCTATTCAGACTGTAACTTCTTTGGGAGAGGGATTGTCTTGCTATGCATATGTACAATGCCTGGTATACTGGGGATCCAATCTTGTTTATGACCTCTAGGCACTACAATAATAATATATATTTATATATCTTATAAATAAAAAATATAGATGTAGTGACAGATACACATGATGAACAGAGGGGTAAATATTGATTGCAGCCACAGGAAATCACGCAGTTAAATCAGACATTAAGAGTCATGAAAAGCTACATTTTCAGATGGATTTCACTAAAGTCACCATTTGCAGGCTCCATTTCATGTAAACTTTTTGCAACCCCCTAATTTTGGTGCTACCTGTGTGTGTGTGTGTGCGCGCGCGCGTGTGCAAGTGAATTCCAAGCACAAACACTACGCATTGAATAGCTAAGTACAGTACGTTATTTAGCTAATACTTGCATCTGTACATTTTGTGGGTGGCAAAAAGCATGGGTTCAAATTTTGGTTACAAAAGAAAGGCCATTAAAACTAGTAGAAAAATTCTGAATTTAAAAATTCTTTAACAAATAAAGGGACTTTTTTTTTTTTTTTTTTTTTTTTTTGCCAAAATCTCACAGCTAGCTCTGGAGGTTAACCTTTTGAAAATGTAGGCTGAGATGTCATATTAGGGTGAAAGTGAGCAAAAAATTACAATGACCATCTTGTGCACAATGCATGAGGACTTACTGTGGTCATAGATTCTATAAATGACTAAATATAAGGAAAACAAAGAAAACTCTGAGCCCAACTCTGAAGCTTATTCATGATGATTTATTCATTTCAGATGTAGCTTCCACATGCACCTACATCAGTCTAACCTGCAAACCTGATGCTTTATTTGTATCAGTTCTGCTCATTAAAACAAGGCCAGTGTGAAAGATGCTTTGAAGATAACAAGGAACAAGAGTCTGCTTATCATGAGAACTCGTGTGGGCTGCAGAACTGAAAATCTGCAGAACTTGTCCAGGCTTTGACGAAAACTAGGACAAATGTATCATGGCAAAATGGGACTAAGTGCAAATAAATAAAATATAGCACTTTCTCTGTAGTGGAAATACCTTAGACTGACAATAAATTGAATCTAGCCTAAATAAATTAGGAATTTTGCTCATTAGACAGTTCATAGACATAGTACCAAACAGAAGTTAAACAAGGTCTCCTAAAAGAGTAATAGCGCACAAAAGAAAGTTCGTAGGTCTTTGTTAATATTGTTGGCATGCTCTAGGGAAAAATGTGAGGCACTGCACTGGTAACCTGTGCTGTTAATTGAAACATTCTATGCCCTGAAAGCAGGGAAGTTGATATTTGCTATGGAAATTGCTCCATCGCTTTGAGTTCTGTTACTGCTTTCTGACCTTTTGAAGCATTAGTACAGAAGACTCATATCTTCTGTTTGCAATTGTTCCATACAAGATAATGGATATATAATAAAAAATATTCAGTAAGAATCCTGGCTCAACTGCATGTCTATCAACCACAGGACTCCTTTGGGAGAGAGAAAAAACTGTGTGTAAAATGACAGTTAAGAAAAGAAAAGTATGTTTATCTTCTCTGGACAGAAATTTGATAAAACAGCCAAAATGGTTTCATTACACTTAGCTTCAAAGACACACAGTAGCTGGCTGCTTTCAGATTGTTATACTGTTGTACCCATACTGTGTGAAAAAGTCTAATTTTCAAAGGACATGGTGAAGTATTTGAAGCCCAGACTGAATATATTTTCCAAGTTGCATAGTTTAAAGGATTTTTCTGTTCGTCATATTACACTTTGATGTTGTTGTTTTTAAGTCCACTGATCCAGCAGGAAACAAGTTGGTCATTTGCAGCAGTGAAATTTCTCCCTACATTACCCCTACCACAGGCCTTACAAAGCTGGTTGGGCTCTCTGAAAGCAGGCTTTGCTTTCTCTGAGGCATCTGTCTTCGTGCTTGTACAGCCCCCTATTAGAGTAGAATCCCAACACCTGAAAAGTGGTTATGAATTTTGCCGCTCAACACCCCATGTGAGGTAGGGAACTTTTATTATCTCTGCAGATGGGGAACCAAGGCACAAAGAGAATTCCTGGCATGCCCAAGATCACATAGGAAGTGTGTGATAGAGCCAGGAATTGAACTGCCGTCTCCTGAGTCCTAGTGTAGTGCCTTAACTCAAGACCCTCCTTCCTCTGCGTTAGTTACCGGTTACTACCTAGATATTTGATTCGCTGGAGCAATTCTCTGATCCATCGTTTAAACAAAAATGTGTGCACATAGCACCACAAGCTCAATAGCGCTCAGGGCCACATTTTCAAGCACTCAGCATTCATCACTGGGGACACCTTTAGCTTCATTATTATATATTATAAAATAGTTTAACTTAAAAATAATCAGTTAAAATGACATTGCTTTAGATCGAAGCTAATTTACCTTGGAATATAGCAGGTCTTAAGGGGATATCATAAACTCCCCTGGTTGACACACTTACAGTTCCAACCATTCTAGTCTCTGAGTCTCAACCCAGGATCATTTCTTAATTCCCTGAAGCCAAGTGAGGACAAGAAGCAGCCCGTATTGTTCAATTGAAGAGTTCTTCGGTTCCCTTTACATTACAGCCAAACTATTCTGGTGTGCTGGTCAAATCTCACTGAAGCAAAGTTGCCTCTGCTGCATACTAGAGCTGTATCTGTCCCTTTCGTGGTTCTGGATCTTGAAACTTCTAGTACTTCAAATTCCTGAACCTCACTACTAAAACCATTAACTTCCTGCCTCCTACAGTTCCTATCACTCCCAAATTCTGAACGCTCTGAATCTTCTGATGCATAAGCTTCCGATTTTGATTGATTGCTGAATGGTTCTCTTTCAAACACACTTCTTAGTTCATGTTGTGTTTCTTTCAGCAAGAAATTCACCTCAAATTACATAAAAATGCTCCCTTACAGGCATGTTAATTTCTGCTTAAATAATACAGACTTTTATACTCATAAGGAATAAAGTCCTTCTAAAAACATTCCAGATGAATGTAAGTATATGAAAACATTATATCGCAAATACAATAATCATAAATCATTATAAAAGCAGTTTTTCTTAAACCAAAGTTAAACTGCTCAGGACTGCCATCTAGTGACACTAAGGGGTGCATTTGACATACAGTCAAACTTCCAGAGCTGCCACAATAACTGTTACAACTATCCTTATAGATAGCCTGCATACTTAGCTTTGTGTTTGGAATAAATGTTCGGGGAATGATCCTGTTCTGTGGCACACAGCACTAACCAAATCTTTCATGGTACATGCCTGTGCAAGGATGGAGCCTTAATTGTCTTTTGAAGAGTTACTGATGTTGCTTTTTAAAGTGTATTTACTTCTGCAGCATGGTAAAACTGAAACCCACAAAAGATAGAGTTAAACAATCATTTCTTATTTCAATGTACAAATATAAAGGCAAAATATGTTTGGGGCCTTAATACCAGGCACATTGGGTATATGACTTTGCTGGAAAATAAAATTTTTTATTGTTTTTGTCCTTTTCCACAACTCGCCCAGGGACATTTTGTGCTGGTGAAACTGAATCTTCAAGTGGAGGAAAGAAAAGTAATAAATGTAACTGAAGTTGCCCCTCATGCTTTCCCTTGGGGCTTTCATACAAAACCAAAAGGCTGTGAATTCACAACACTCTTGTCTCATTTTAATGGCCCATGTTGTCTCACCAACATTACCCTCATGGAGAATTCTCTCCCCCTTTCCCACTCCCCCCACTACCCAAGGATCCCATCTTCCCACACAGAATATATTTGGTGGGGAAGAGAGTCCCCTGTAGCACCATTCCCTGTCCCTGGATGTCAGAGAGTTACCTCCAGTGTGACAGAGGAATAGGTGGGGCTAGGGTGACCAGACGTCCCGATTTTATCGGGACTGTCCCGATATTTCCTTGTTTGTCTCGCGTCCTGACCGATGTTAGGTCGGGACAGTGGACAAACAAGCAAATACTCCGGATCCCGGAAGAGCTCGCACCCTCCCCCCCGCCCCAACTCTGCCTCCTTCTTCCCCCATTGGCTCCCTCCCCGAATCCCCACCTCTTCCCCAGGCTCACCATTCCTCCTCCCTCCACAAGCATCGGCAGCCCAGCCCCGTTCATTCCCCTGCAGGACCCGAGCGGGACGGGGGGGTTGGGGCCTGCTGCTCCCACTCCGGGGTTGCCACGGGATAGCACCAGCTGGGCAGCAACCCAGACGCGACTGGCCAGGGGCTGGGCGTAGCGTGCGCGCTGCTGTATCCCCGCAGCAGGCCCAGGCTCGGAGGGTTCGGGGGCCCCAGAGCCGCAGCCGCCGAGCTTGGCCATCGGCCGCTTCCTCCCCCTGCGGCAGTGGGAGCTGCAGCAGTGGCTGCTCCCGAGTCCCGCTGCCCAGAGGGGGAGAACAGCCGCTGCCTGGCCCCGCGGGCCGCCCCCCTACTCTCCCTACTGCCTGACTGAGTCCTGCCTGCACTCGTGGCTAGGCCGGACTCTCACTTACTCCGGCCCCGTGCTCCCCCTGCGTCTCCCAGGCCTCCCTCCAGAGCTTGTGGAGGAAGGGGGGGTGTTGTTGTTTTTTTTCCCTGCCCCCTCCTGCCATGCCCCCCCCCCCCGTCCTGATATTTGACTTGGGTGATCTGGTCACCCTAGGTGGGGCATAAGTGGAAGGCTGGGGTGGGTTAATGGAACATGCATTCCCAAGGTCCTCAGAAAAGTCAGCAGAGACTCAGTGCTGCTTGGGGGTTCATTAACAGTTCCACCACAGCCCTCTGCACTGGGGAAACCTTTACAGAGGTGTGTGTCCTGCAGAGTGGCAGCTGGGGGAAGGACTAAAAATCCAGTGCCATTGGAACTATGCTCTTAGGGTGCCAAGGAGAGCCAATGGAGTCTTGGAGACAGTGGGGAAAGCCCCTGTGATGTATGACAGAATCACTGCCCATTTTTCAAGAGGGAGGGGCAGAACCCATCCTCACCCCTCTCCGGAAAATGACTCAAGGCAAATTCTATGATGGAATCTTCCCAGATATTTCTTCTCCCATGCATACTTCCATGGCAGGGTGTGACTGGTTCAGTTTGATTAGCCACGAACTCATAGTTACTTTCCAAATCCCATTCCTTTTCCTCACATTCCTTCCATCAGAAAGGGACCCAATGAAATCCACCACCAGCAGCACTCTGGTATTAGCCTGTGCTAAACTTTCTCTAGTTCTTACATGAATGAGTCATTTTTGATACTGCTAAATTTCCAGATGTATCCTGCCCTCTTGTGGTACTTTGTTTCGTTAATCCTGCACAAGTCCTCGATGATACTGTAAAGGCAGCAGAAGTTTTAAAAAATGCATGTTGAACCAACTCTAAGCTTTATTTGTGTGTGTAGGGGAGCTGGATCATTGACCATTCCCACTGTCCTTTGAGAACATTCTTTGAAAGGCTTTGTAAGAGATAGCAGGCTGTTAGAAATCACGTTTTTGTAATTCCCACCTCCAGGCCCAGCATCTCATCATTTCCATCAACAGCTTCAAACAGGGAAATCCAAAATTGTGAGGATGGCCTTTAAAATAAAAATTAAAACCTTCTTTTTGGCATCTCAAAATCCGCTGTGTTCTAACTTCCAGCCAATCAGAACCTGCTTCTCTTGAAAAGCTACTGTATGTCTCTATCTATGAGTCAGGACAGAGAGTCACCTGAAAAAACTACTGGCATGGACCACAAAACAATGCCAACCTGAATAAGGTCATACAATCTAGCCCTTCCATGTGGAGTGGAGTGGTACCAACCCTACAACAGTCACAGGACAAAACCATCCTACTGGTGCTGGGCAGAATGGCTCAAGACGAACAGCTGCAGCACACGGTGAGTACTCGCTGCTGCTGGTAGAGCTGGGAGAGAAATGGTTTTCCCATCCCACAAAAGTTTTCAAGATTTCAAAAATTTTCCCACTGCACATCAGGAAAAGCCTCATAGACTCATAGATTCATAGACTTTAAGGTCAGAAGGGACCATTATGATCATCTGGTCTGACCCCCTGCATGCTGCAGGCCACAAAACCGTCCCTACCCCTTCCCTGGACTCTGCTGTTGAAGTCCCCAATCCTGTTTTAGGTGGCTTCAATTGGCAGAAACCCTCCTGCTAGAGATCCCTGCCCCATGCCGCGGAGGAAGGCGAAAAACCTCCAGGGGCTCAGCCAATCTGCCCTGGAGGAAAATTCCTTCCCGACCCCAAATATGGCGATCAGTAAGACCCCGAGCATATAGGCAAGAGTCTCCAGCCTGACCCCTGTCAGCCATTGTACAATTTACCTACCATTGCTTGGTTTTCCTCGACTACTATGTTTTACCATTAAACCATTCCCTCCATAAATTTATCTAACTTAATCTTAAAACCAGACAGGTCCGTCGCCCCCACCGTTTCCCTTGGAAGGCCGTTCCAATATTTCACCCCTCTGACGGTCAGAAACCTTCGTCTAATTTCAAGCCTGAACTTCCCCATGGCCAGTTTATATCCATTCGTTCTCGTATCCACATTAGTACTTAGCTGGAATAATTCTTCTCCCTCCCTCGTATTAATCCCTCTAATATATTTAAAGATAGCAATCATATCCCCCCTCAGCCTTCGCTTTGTCAGACTAAACAACCCAAGCTCCTCTAGTCTCTTTTCATACGACAGGTTTTCCATTCCTCTGATCATCCTAGTGGCCCTTCTCTGCACCCGTTCCAGTTTGAGTTCATCTTTTTTAAACATGGGAGACCAGAACTGCACACAGTACTCCAAATGAGGTCTCACCAGCGCCTTGTACAACGGAAGCAGGACCTCCTTATCCCTACTAGATATACCTCGCCTAATGCATCCCAAGACAGCATTGGCTTTTTTCACCGCCACGTCGCATTGTCGACTCATAGTCATCCTGCGGTCTACGAGGACCCCTAGGTCCTTCTCCTCTTCCGTTACTTCTAACCAATGCGTCCCCATCTTGTAACTAAAATTTTTGTTAGTCATCCCCAAATGCATCACCTTACACTTTTTACTATTAAATTTCATCCTATTTCTGATACTCCAATTCACAAGCTCATTCAAGTCTCCCTGCAGGATATCCCTATCCTCCTCCGAATTTACAACGCCTCCCACCTTCGTATCATCCGCAAACTTTATCAGCCCACTCCTGCAATCGGTTCCGAGGTCAGTTATAAATAGATTAAATAAAATGGGTCCCAAAACCGAACCTTGAGGCACTCCACTAGTAACCTCCCTCCAAGCTGACAGTTCACCCTTTAATACGACCCGCTGCATTCTCCCCATTAACCAATTCCTTATCCACCTCTGGATTTTCATATCGATCCCCATGTTTTTCAGTTTAACCAATAATTCCTCATGGGGTACAGTATCAAATGCTTTACTGAAATCCAGGTATATCAGGTCCACCGCATTTCCCTTATCTAATAAATCCGTTACTTTCTCAAAGAAGGAGATCAGATTCGTTTGGCACGATCTGCCCTTCGTAAAACCATGTTGTAATTTATCGCAATTGCCACTAACCTCCAGGTCCTCAACTAGTTTCTCTTTCAGAATTTTCTCTAACACCTTGCACACTACGGATGTTAAACTAACAGGCCTGTAGTTACCCGGATCACTTTTTTTCCCTTTCTTGAAAATAGGAACCACATTAGCTATTCTCCAGTCTAACGGGACCACCCCCGAGTTTACAGATTCATTAAATATTATCGCTAACGGGCGTGCTATTTCCCGCGCCAATTCCTTCAATATTCTCGGATGAAGATCGTCCGGTCCTCCCGACTTAGCCCCATTAAGGCATTCAAGTTTTGTTTCTACCTCGGATACGGTAATCCCCCATCCTGAATGCCCCTCTGTAGTGGTGCTAGTATCCCTAATACCTTCATTGGCCTCATTGAACACCGATGCAAAATATTCATTGAGATATTGCGCCATGCCTAGATTGTCTTTAATCTCTTCTCCGGCAATAGTCTTCAGCGGTCCCACTTCTTCTTTCTTTGCTTTCTTCTTATTTATGTGGCTGTAAAACCTCTTACTATTGCTTTTAATTCCCCTCGCTAGGTCCAACTCTACTCGGCCTTTGGCCTTTCTCACTCTATTTCTACATTCTCTGACTTCGCTAAGGTAAGTTTCTTTACTAATCCCTCCCCTCTTCCACTCTTTGTACGCTTTCTGTTTTTTCCTAATCGCCCCTTTGAGTCGGTCGCTCATCCAGCTCGGTCTAAATCTCCTGCTTTGTAATCTTTTTCCCTTTTTTGGAATGCAGGCCTCCGACAGCTCATGCATCTTTAACTTGAAGTAATCCCAGGCTTCTTCTGCCTTTAGATCCATTAATACGTTTACCCAATCCACTTCCCTTACCAGTCCCCTTAATTTGTTAAAATTGGCCTTTTTAAAATTATAAACCCTAGTCTTTGACTTAATTCTGTTACTCCTCCCATGTATTTTAAACCGAATTAGCTCATGATCACTGGAGCCCAAATTGTCCCCCACTACCACTTCCTCAACGAGGTCCTCACTAGTTACCAGAATCAAATCTAAAATGGCCTCCCCCCTCGTCGGTTCAGCTACCACTTGATGAAGGAATTGATCAGCAAGCACATCTAGGAACATCTGAGCCCTATTATTACTACTAGCGTTTGTGCCCCAATCTATATCCGGGAAGTTAAAGTCCCCCATAATTACACAGTTTCTATTAGTAATTACTTCTCTAAACACATTAAATAGTTCCTTATCCATATCCTGGGTCGATCCCGGCGGTCTATAGCACACTCCAAGCACTATCCCCGGAGAGGCTCTAGTAGTCCTATTACCCAGTGTGAGTATTGCCCAGACGGACTCTGTGTTATCTAATCCATCAACTATTATTTCTTTACAGGTTATTTCACTATTGACATACAATGCCACCCCCCCACCTTTACCTTTGTACCGGTCTTTCCTAAACAGCGCATACCCCTCCATACCTGCGTTCCAGTCGTGACTGCCATTCCACCACGTTTCTGTTATTCCTACGATATCTGGTTTCAGCTCTTGGACCAAGAGCTCCAATTCCTCCATTTTATTACCTAGGCTTCTGGCATTGGTGTATAAACACCCTAATGTATGTCGTTTAGCCTGTCTCCCATTAGTTGCACTATAAGTTGCGGGCCTCCTTGCGTCCGTCCCCCCTGTCCTTCCTACGTCTGATCTCATCTCCCCGGCTATGTCTCCTCTCATTTTACTCACCTTTTCCATACTGGAATCTGGCGTGGAGATTAACTGTGCATCTCCCAACCTTCTCCCCAAACTTCCTAGTTTAAAGCCCTTTTGATAAGATGAGCCAGCCTCCCTCCCAGAAGTCTATTACCTTCCCTACTCAGGTGAAGCCCATCCCGCGAGAACAGGTGCCTGTCCCCGAAAGCCTCCCAGTGGCCATACATCCCAAAGCCCTCCTTATAGCACCACTCTCTTAGCCAACTATTTATTCTCACAATCCTATCAGCCCTTTGCTGCCCTTCCCTCGGAACGGGCAGAATCCCACTAAAGATAATCTGAGCCTCTATCTCCTTGAGCGTCTTCCCCAGCCTAGCATAATCTCCCTTGATTCTCTCTAACGAGAACCTAGCCGTGTCATTCGTTCCTACGTGAAGGATTATCAAGGGGTTCTTACCTGCTCCTTTTAGGATCCTTTTCAACCGCAGGTCCACATCGCGTATCTTTGCGCCCGGTAGACAGCACACCCTTCTGTTCTCCGGGTCCGCCCTGGTCACAGGCCTGTCCAATCTCCTCAGTAATGAGTCTCCAATTACATACACCTGCCTTCGCCTGGCAACAGTGCGATCTAGTAATCTAGTCTCTAATCCCTCTAGTCCTGACCTGTGCCTGTTCCTATCTTCCCTTATGCTCCCCCTTATGCCTTCCTGATTCCTCCCGGGGCCCAGAATTGGTGCTGTCTCCATCAACTCCTCACCTCGCTCTCTTGGACTAGCTGCTCTTCTCTTTTTCCTCACTCTCCCACCTTCAGCCGCCACCTGCTGCCCCTCCACCTCGCTATCCAAACACTCGAACCTATTCCTGAGTTCTATTCCCCCCTCGCTGGCCCTTCTTTTCCTTGGCCTGCTTCTCACAGTCACATGCTTCCACCTCCCATGTTCTCCCCCTTCCATTCCCCTCTCACCGTCCTCTGCCTCTATCTGCGCTGCAGGACACTCTCCTTCAGCCCCTCCTTGCCTGTCCTCCATCAGCTGCTCAAACCCCCGCCTAAACTCCACCAGGGTATCTACCTGCATCTCTATCCCCTTAATCTTTTCCTCCAGTAACACTATCAGGCGACACTTCATACAAACATACCTGTGTTCCAGCTCCCCTGGTAGGACCATATACATACCACAGCTTCCACATGCAGCCATCTGCATTCTGTCTGCTCCTGCTGCTTGGCTCATGCCTGCTGCGCTCCCTGCCCACAGCACCTGTGGACTCAGAGCACACACCACACCGTGCCCTCCTGCCTCCCCCCTTACCTCCCCCTGCAAACTCCCTCTCAAACTCCCCTGTTAGCCGCCCTGTTTGCTGCCTCCGGTGCCGCTGCTCGCCAACACCTTCCCAAGTTTTCCACCAACACACACACACTCCAGAATAGCCAACAACCCATTGGTCATACACTCCACTAGGATAATTAAATATTCATTGGGCCAAAGAGCTAGGATGACTGACTCTATAGCACAGTGATTAGGGCACTCGCTTATGATGTAGGAAACCTAGGGTCAAGTTCCTGCTCCAAAGAACATTTATTTATACAAAGTGGAATAACTCTACCCGGGAAGACTGAGAAAGCACCCACCCCAGAATAGCCAATAGTCTGGTGGTTAGGTCACTGTGATCCATAGACCTCTTGGCCCCAGAGGGCACAGCAGGGCGGTAAAAGGGTTACAGGGATCCCCTGGGTCTTGCATCTACATACTAGTTCACCAAAGGATGTCATGTAAGGTTTGTACTGAAAGCCTGTGTCGCACTGGTCCTCATAATCATTGTGAAATGTACATATAAACATGTGTGAGGAGTTATGGATATATACAAAAAATTATGTTCTCTAGGTCTGTGAGCTAAGGCAAGTCACCAAAAGGTGATCCACATACTGCTGTCAGGCAGGGGGATGCTTATCTCGCTCTGGCTGTTCCTGGGCAAATGAAGTACAGTAGAATCCTGAGTTACAAACATTTCGGGAATGGAGGTTGTTCCTTATTATGAAATGTTTGTAACGCTGAACAAAACATTATGGTTGTTCTTTCAAAAGTTTACAACCAAACATTGACTTACTACAGCTTTGAAACTTTACTATGCAGAAGAAAAATGCTGCATTTAACCTTATTAATTTAAATGAAACAGTCACGGAAGCAGTTTCCTTTCCTTGTCAAATCTTTTTTTTATAAACTTTCCCTTTTTTTAGTAGTTTACGTTTAACACAGTACTGTATTTGCTTTTTTTTTTGGTCCCTGCTGCTTCCTGACTGCATACTTCCAGTTCCAAATGAGGTGTGTGGTTGACCAGTCAGTTCATAATTCTGGTGTTCATAACTCTGAGGTTCTACTATATTGTATGGTTCACACTAGATGCTTATTTACCAGCAGGTTATTGGCTATTCTGGTCTCTCTCTGGTTTTGACCAGACATTCCATCCAGTGCCTGAGAACTCTTTCCTGATGAAAGTTTCGTCGAAACTGGCACATTCCCGCAAAAAGTTTTGGCTTTGATAAATTGGCATTTTCCAACGAAAAAATGGTTTGTCAAGAAACTTGCTACCAGCAGTAACTACTGGTCTTCTGTAACAGTGTGCCCTGTTCTCCGACTAGCTTGATGGAAGCATGCTAGTTGGCTAACTGGCTATGCTCCCTGAGCTGGACAACTACACTCCTATAATGGCTCCTGACTTCTCAAGGGGTCCATCTACACGGCAACATTTCACATCTGGTTTTCCAGTAGCTGTGCAGCTGCAGGGTGCTAAGAACAGCATGAGTACTAGTGAAGAGAGGGACCAAGTGTTTTTATCATCATGTCATGGAACTCTGTACCCTGTCTACTCTGGCAAGAACACTGTGGCTAGCACTTTCACTCACCATAAGATCTGCCACATTATGCTCCTCCATGGGGATCTCTCATGTAATCTCAATGAACTGTCCACCACCACCACCAGTGCCAAACACTGTCATTCAGTAAATATCTCCTCCAATGTTGTTGCAGCTGTGTTGGTCCCAGGATATGAACATCCAGAAATAATTTTTCCCAACCTCCCTCTTTTGGCCTTCAAACAAACCCCGAATCTCACCAAGCCCATCATCCAAAGCAAGCTCCCCACAGACCAGGACACACCAACTCAAAGTAGCAATAGACCCCGCCAGAACAGCAGATGCAAAACCTGTAGACATATCTCCACTGCTACAATGATCAACACTGCCCCACAACACACCTTTCAAGATTCATGGGTCTTACACATGCCTATCAGACCATGTAGTGCATCAAATGCCCCAATAACAACTATGTGGGTGAAACCAAACAACCACTGCATCCTCGAATGAACTCATTCAGAAAAATGGTAAAAGACACCATATCATCTGGGGGTGAACATTTTTCACAAAGTGATCACTTCATATCTGATTGTTCAATACTCATCCTCAAAGGAAACCTGCACAACACCTTCAAAATGCAAGCCAGGAACTTAAATTCATAACTCTTCTAGACACCAAAAGACATGGACTTAACAGGAACACTGGCCTCATTGCTCATTATAACAATTTGTAACTCACTCCTCTGCCTGACTTCATTTTAAATGGTTTCCTGCAATGTTTCAACTCCTTATGCATAATAATCTAAATTATAATCCTCAGTTGCCCACTTCAACATACGTGATTTATGCTTAACAATTTGTCCCAACTTGTATATAGCTCAGACACTCTGATTTCCTTCCCCAGACCCGAAGAAGAGCTCTATGCAGCCCAAAGTCTTGTCCCTTCCATCATCAGAAGTTGGTCCAATACAAGATATTATCTCACCCACCTTGTCTCTCCATCATAAATGGTATTATAGAAATAAGAGAGAGAGGCCATGGACTATTCTTTGAGTTAATAGCTTTACCCCTGCAATATTTGTCGCCCAAATATTTTTCAGGCTCTTTACAATGGTTTATAATAGTGACTTGTCTGGCTGACACTGCCCTTGATAGTTTTAAACTATATATTAAATAACCTGTGTAAAATTCACACAGAATATCTCTAACACCCACTCTTTCCTCTTCTTAAATTCATATGTAGATTTACAAAAAGTACAGGAGTACTTGTGGCACTTTAGAGACTAACAAATTTATTTGAGCATAAACTTTTGTGGGCTACAGCCCACTTCATCAGATGCATAGAATGGAACATTTTAAAATAAGAAGATATATATACATCCTCACACCTTTTTGTCAACTGTCTGGAATGGGCCATCTTGATTATCACTACAAACGTTTTTTTTTCCTGCTGATAATAGCTCATCTTAATTAATTAGCCTCTTAGAGTTGGTATGGCAACTTCCACCTTTTCATGTTCTCTGTATGTATATATATCTTCTTACTATATGTTCCATTCTATGCATCCGATGAAGTGGGCTATAGCCCACGAAAGCTTATGCTCAAATAAATTTGTTAGTCTCTAAAGTGCCACAAGTACTCCTGTTCTTTTTGCGGATACAGACTAACACGGCTGCTACTCTGAAATATGTAAATTTAGCCTCTCTCAAGAATTCTTAATACTGCAGAATATCCCTTAATCTTATTTTCCCACAGAGAATACAGATCAGAACTTTCTAACTCTTCATAATTTGTTCTTTCCCAAACTTGAATGCATACAGTGCTTATTAAAGTAAGGAAAGGAAAGCATTTGCTGAAAGCAGCTGTAATGCAGTTTGACAGTGTGCAAGAAACTCTACGGACCCTTTCTATCATGCCTCATTCCAGACCTGCATCTCCTTTGGTATCATGTTGCCAATTCTTATGATTTTGTCATAAATCTCATTATAATTATTGTTTTCCTTAAAGCCCCAGCTCCTGGAGTCAAGTGGATATGTGATGATTTCAGTCTTCATTCTTAAAGAAAAAGTAAGTTTCTAGCCCTCGTGGCTTTGGAGAAAGCTTCATAATGTGACCCCAGTGCACCCTAAAAGCTCAAAAAGCAGAAGGCAAATAAAAAGAACACCAAATCCATTATTTTTACATAATCTCATGATTTTAAAGCCAATGCCATGATTTTTTGGTGAGCCAGACTCATGATTTTTGAATATTTGGAGTTGGCAATACTGTTTGGTAGTTATTTCTGGGACATTTCTGCAGTAGAGAATGACAGTGGTTCTGTGCAATGAACTACAGAACGGTTTCATATTCTCTGGGTGTCTAAAATGAAACCTCCAAGGTCATGTTCACAATCAGACTGAGGACCCAATTCATCCTTAAGTTATTATTATTATTTATTATTTGTATTACCAAAGAAACTAGGAGCCCCAGTCATGGCCCATGACTCCATTGTGCTAGAGACTGAACAAACGGACAGTCCCTGCCCCAAGGGATTTACAATCTAAGTATAAGACAGGAGACAACAGACTGACAGACGGGAGCACATGTGAACGATGAGAACATACTGGTGAGTATAATAGACGGTAGTATTCGTATACCAACAGCCTAACCGTTGCCAAGTTTGTTTAGGCATCATGGCAAGGGAGAGTTTTGAGGAGGGATTTGAAGATGAATAATGAGGCAGTTTTGCAGATGTCCACGGTGAGCATCTCTCAAGCTGTGGAGCAGCATGGGAGAAAGCACAAAGGTACTTGTATGAAATTTAACAAATGATCAGAGGTGAGCACTGACAGCTCAATAACGAATGAGAGATGATAGGTACGGTGGGGAGGGGATTAACCATCAAGGGTCTTGAAAATGAATGCAAGCAGCTAATGTTTTATTCAATAGAGAGCGGGGAGCCCATGGAGGGTTTCAAAGAGCGTGGTAGCATGATCAAAGTGATGAGTTAGGAAAGTGATCTTTGCAATAGCTTTCTCAATGGATCTGAATGGGGCAAAATTGCATTTGTCAAGGCCAGAGAGAAGGATATTTACAATGACAGAGATGCAAGAGGATGAGAGCTTGGATAAGAGTTTTAACTGTATGGATAGACAGAAAGGCTGTCTCTTAGAGATTTTATGCAGAAATAATATGCAAGATGTAGACATAATGAGGATCTAGAGGGAAGTCCAAGTCAAAGATGATGCCCAGGTTACTGATCTGGGTGACAGACAGATAGTGGTGTTGGCCTGGCCATAGTGATCAAGTTCATCCCTATTCTGAAAAACCTGTAAGATATGTTTAGCTTTAAGTACGTTCTTAAGTCCTGCTAAAGTCTGGGATTTAAGCACTTGCTGAAGGTTAATTATGTACTTAAGTGCTTTGCAGAATAAGGATGGATGACTGATTTGAGCCAAGATAACTAAGTCTAGTTGGCAATAATTATTCTTTATTTAATAATATTGTTCCGTTACCCTTTCTCCTTAACCGATGTCACATAAACCCTGAGAACCATGACCATGTACAATAAATAATGTCAATATTAGTTTTTTTCCTATTATGAACTGCTCCTATTCCAACTGTCCCAAGCTAAAGGAAAATTTTGATAAATACAAGGTTAGAATCCCAAATAATCACTTGAAATAATAAATCACAATACACCTCACTAAAATGTTATAAACATAGGATCAGCGCCATTAAAGGCATTCCAGCTACATCAGTTTACAGCACCCAGAAATATGGCATGTTTGGTGTTTATAGGGGTTTTGTTAGTTTGTTTTTTCTTCTTTCTTGCAGTCATTTCAGCTTATTCCATTTTTCTTTTTATTCCCCTACAAGAAATATGTCTTTACTCTTTTTCTTATTTCTCAGTCTGATTTCTTTTATTTTGGGCTATCTCCTGGTTTTATTTTCCTCAGTACAATTTTGACCTATCGATTTCTCTTACAACTCTAGGTTTTTATTTGGCTCAAGTGCATTTTTTATGAGCTTTCTTTCTTCATTTTCACTCCTTTATACTGTTTTGTAAATGTTATATATTGCATCTTCTTACTGCTCTTTTATTTAGAATTACACTTTTATTCCATATACTTCAGGAGAGTTATTCTGCACTGTGTCCTCTTTATGCATAGCTGGTATAAGGTTGGGTAGTGCTTGGGGTTTGATTTTATAGAGGCCCATAATTATTTCTCACTCTCGTGTCAAGTATTTCAATGTGTACTTCATTATTTCAGTCTCTTTATCCTTTATTTTGGTATAGAATCGTAGAACCATAGGGTTAGAAGGGACCACAAGGCTCGTCTTGTCTAACCTCCTGCCAAGATGCAGGATTTGTTGCATCTAAACCAGTGATACTCAGACCTCAGTGGTTCAGGAGCCAAATTAGCAATCAACATTAATCAAAAGAGCCACAGTCATGTGAATTCATTGTTTCATTTACTATAGTACGATATATTCAATTTTATACAGTATGACGGGAAATATTTAGTTATACGTAATTCTCACAGCAAAATAACTGACCAAGTATTATTATTTTATCAACTACAATTGATTAGTAACATAGTAAAAGCATCCTGATTGGTTAATCACTTAGATTGGTTAATAATTAAGTCACAGTGTTTTAATATCATGTGCTGCAAAGAACCGCAGGAGACAAATAAAGAACCATTTGTGGCTCCCGAGCCTCAGTTTGAGTATCACTGGTCTAAACCAGCCAAGACAGATGGCTATCCAGCCTCTTTTTGAAAAGCTCCAGTGAAGAAGCTTCCACGACTTGCCTAGGCAGTTTGTTCCATCGTCCTACTGTTCTTACAGTTAAGAAGTTTTTCCTGAGATTTAATCTAAATCTGCTATGCTATAGTTTGAACCCACTGCCTCTTGTCCTGCCCTATGTGGCAAGAGAGAATAACTTTTCTCCATCTTTTTAATGGGAGCCTTTCAGTGTTTGAAGACCGCTATCATGTCTGCCCTTAATCTCTTTTCCAAACTAAATAAATCCAGTTCCTTCAGCCTTTGCTCATATGGCTTGCATCCTATCCCTTTGATCATCTTTGTCTCTCACCTCTGGATCCTTTCATAGAATCACAGAATATCAAGGTTGGAAGGGACCTCAGGAGGTCATCTAGTCCAACCCCCTGCTCAAAGCAGGACCAATCCCCAACTAAATCATCCCAGCCAGGGTTTTGTCAAGCTGGGCCTTAAAAACCTCTAAGGAAGGAGATTCCACCACCTCCCTAGGTAACCCACTCCAGTGCTTCACCACCCTCCTAGTGAAAAAGTTTTTCCTAATATCCAATCTAAACCACCCCCACTGCAACTTGAAACCATTGCTCCTTGTTCTGTCATCTAGTACCACTGAGAACAGTCTAGATCCATCCTCTTTGGAACCCCCTTTCAGGTAGTTGAAAGCAGCTATCAAATCCCACCTCATTCTTCTCTTCTTCAGACTAAATAATCCCAGTTCCCTCAGCCTCTCCTCATAAGTCATGTGCTCCAGCCCCCTAATAATGTTTGTTGGCTCCGCTGGACTCTTTGCAATTTTTCCACATCCTTCTTGTACTGTGGGTCCCAAAACTGGACACAGTATTCCAGATGAGGCCTCTCCAATGTTGAATAGAGGGGAATGATCACGTCTCTCCATCTGCTGGCAATACTCCTTCTTATACAGCCCAAAATGCCATTAGCCTTCTTGGCAACAAGGGCACACTGTTGACTCATATCCAGCTTCTCATCCACTGTAACCCCTAGGTCCTTTTCTGCAGAACTGCTACCTAGCCACTTGGTCCCTAGTCTGTAACAATGCATGGGATTCTTCCATCCTAAGTGCAGGACTCTGCACTTGTCCTTGTTGAATCTCATCACACTTCTTTTGGCCAAATCCTCTAATTTGTCTAAGTCCCTCTGTATCCGATCCCTACCCTCCAGTGTATCTATCACTCCTCCCAGTTTAGTGTCATCGGCAAACTTGCTGAGGGTGCAATCCATGCCATCCTCCGGATCATTAATGAAGATATTGAACAAAACCAGCCCCAGGACCGACCCTTGGGGCACTCCGCTTGATACCGGCTGTCAACTAGACATGGAGCCATTGATCACTATCCATTGAGCACGATGATCTAGCCAGCTTTCTATCCACCTTATAGTCCATTCATCCAGCCCATACTTCTTTAACTTGCTGGCAAAAATACTGTGGGAGACCGTAGCAAAAGCTTTGTTAAAGTCAAAGAATAACACATCCACTACTTTCCCCTCATCCACAGAGCCAGTTATCTCATCATAGAAGGCAATTAGGTTAGTCAGGCATGACTGACCCTTGGTGAATCCATGATGACTGTTCCTGATCACTTTCCTCTCCTCTAAGTGCTTCAAAATTAAATAAAATAAATTATAAATTAATGGAGATAGCCTATATTCTAGAACTGGAAGGGACCTTGAAAGGTCATTGAGTCCAGCCCCCTGCCTTCACTAGCAGGACCAAGTACTGATTTTGCCCCAGATCCCTAAGTGGCCCCCTCAAGGATTGAACTCACAACCTGGGTTTAGCAGGCCAATGCTCAAACCACTGAGCATCCCTCCCCCCACCCCAAATTGATTCCTTGAGGACCTGCTCCATGATCTTTCCAGTTTTTCTACATCCTTTCTATACACTGGTGTCCAAAATTGGACACAGTACTCCAGCTGAGCACTAACCAGCATCAAGTAAAGTGGTACTATCACCTCCCGTGACTTGCATGCTATGCCTCTGTTAATGCAAGCCAAAATTGCATTTGCATTTTTTTGCAAAAGCATTGCTGTTTTCTTATTCTCCTCTTTATTTATTTTATACTAGTTTATCTTCATGCATATTTAATGGTAGTATGATTTTTTTTAATCTAACCATTCTTTTTGTATTTGTAACTCAATGTCCCATTAAAGGTGGTTTCTTGAGCCCCATCTATGATCTCGTTTGACAGAATGACCAGATTGAATTCCAGAAACTTGTAGGATGTTCAGTTTAGCCAGCTTTTGGTTACTGCATGAGGAGGAGGATCTGAAGGGCCAATAGCCAGTTGGCTAGATTTGATTCATGGCTGAAGTAAGGAGTAGCTGCAAGTGGGTGTCACCCTGAGGATAGGATTGAGATGACAATAAAATTATGAAGAGAAATAAGTATATAAATAACACTGACCCCTTGTATGGCTCCTTCCATATCAGAATTTCAAAGGTTAGGTTGAAAACTAGAGAGAATTTAAAAAAATAATTGTTAACATTATTGCAAATTTTGACTACTGTACAAACTGGAAAAAACAAAAACAAAAAAAGGGGGGAAATGTTATAAAATATTTTGAATTTTTTCCCCACAAATAATTTGTTTGAAATTTCAAAAATCTGAGAACTTTTGACCAGCTCAACTCTTTGCAAACACTAATCAGTTGGGACTCACAATACCCCATGATATAGGTAACCCCAACTATCTGATGGTCTCTGGGGAAATCCAAACATTTTGGGCAATGACAGGGACTGAACAACAAGTTTTCAGTCTGACCCCTCAAAGTTGCATTTCCCCTGGAGCTCACCCTTCAAATCCTGTTTGCTGGCTCCCTTGATAATATATATTGTGAGACAACTTCTTCAAGGCCACAAGTAGCGAGGGTGTGAGAGCCCCCCTAGCTTGGAGTTCAGTGAAGAGGATCCTCTGCAGCCATCTAGCAATGCTGGTTGTCTCTGCTGGAGGAGACTGGAGCTGTGCTGTGGAAGGTGTGGAGCACATAGGGTGACCAGATGTCCTGATTTTATAGGGACAGTCACGATTTTTGGGTCTTTTTCTTGTATAGACTCCTATTACCCCCCAGCCCCTGTCCCGATTTTTCACATTTGCTGTCTGGTCACCCTAGGAGCACAGTGAAGACAGGATATATTGACTTGGGAAGTAAAACAACCACCAAGACGCATAATCACGCTCTGGTTCACCACGTTGGTATTGTATTATTAAACCCTTTTTCAGGGGAGAGAGAGATTAGGTAATTTACCCAAAGTTAAAGAGAGGGAATCCATGACACAGCTGGAAGTAGAAAATTTGAAAATCTTGAGAACTAGTCTCTTGCTCTAATCACTAGATGATACTGCAGTATAAGATAAGTGAGGGTGGGGGAGAGCATGGTTTGGCAGAGAAGAATCATACACAAATATGTGGGCAACACCTGAAATTCCCACAGGTAGTATTCGCATGAGTCACCATTTCTGTGTGTTATTAAGGCCTGATCCAAAGCCACTGAAGTCAATGGAAAGATCACAGTTGATTTTAAATGGGCCTTGATCAGGGGCTGATAGCCTAAACAAATGCCATAGGAGCTATTGTCACATCACAGCGCTGACTCTCTGACGCCAACCCCTTCCCATCCTACTTCAAATGCAATGCTTCCCCTTTCTTAACATAGAGGGGGAAATTTTTTAAAGTGTGCAGCACCCCAAATGTATTTCATTTAAAGAGACCATGTGACTTAAACCATATTATTTTGTGACACTAAGAAGCAGTGTTCACTAATAGCTCATCTGTATTTTTCTTTAAAAAGGTGTCATGTACCATAGCTCTCAGATGCCACAAGTGCCATGTGATGAGTTACCACAGCAACTGCTACTTTGGTAACAAATAGCAGGCTGAAAGCTCTTGTCGTTTGTACAGGCTCTTTCATCATTTTCTCCCTAGATTTTCCATGCCTGTTATGCATAACCAAAAGGTGGCCACATACTGTACCATATGAGGGGGTGGGGGAGAAGGGATCGGTAGGCTTTAGGAAATAGTAAATTGTGCTTACAGCACGCGTTCTGTGCTCTCTAAGCTTCCCCCCCTCCATTTCTGCAATCTACACGGAAAATAATAAAATGATCTATGCATAAATACAGGCTTGGGAGAATTGTTGTTTTTTTAATCTGACTTCAAAGGTTCAAACTCAGATGGAATGCTACTATTAAGATGTTTATCCATAGCTAGATACCAGTTATAATCAGGGGCATCGTTTGCAGGGGGCAGGACTGGATTAACTCTCCTGTGGGCCTGGGGCTATTAGATTTTGTGGGGCCCCTGTACACAGGTCCTTTTCCTGGGAGGGAATTTGGGTGCAGGAGGGGGCTGGGGCAGGACATTGGAGTGTAAGAGGGAGTGTGAGGTCTGGGAGGGAGTTTGGGTGCAGGAAGGGATTCTGATCTGGGGCGGGGGGTTAGGGTGGAGGAGAGGGTGCAAGATGCAGGCTCCAGCTGGGAGGCGCTTACCACAAGTGGCTCCTGGCCAGCAGTGCAGCAGGGCTCAGCCATGCCACTCCTGGAAGCGGCTGGCTGCTAGCACATCTCTGCACGCCTCTTCTGGGGAGGAAGTTAGCAGGTCTCCGTATGCTGCCCGCACCCACAAGCTGTGGGGACAGTGCTGGGGGTGGGGGAGCACGCGGAGCCGCATCCCCCTCGCCAGGGGCTACTGTCAAGGCTGCTTCCCCACTTTGAACTTTAGGGTACAAATGTGGGGGCCTGCATGAAACTTCTAAGCTTAACTACCAGCTTAGATCTGGTCCGCTGCCACCACTCTCGATGCTAATTCCCTTCCCTGCGTAGCCTTGAGAGACTCTTCACCAATTCCCTGGTGAATACAGATCCAAACCCCTTGGATCTTAAAACAAGGAGAAATTAACCATCCCCCCTCCTTCCTCCCACCAACTCCTGGTGGATCAAGATCCAACCCCCTTGGATCTAAAAACAAGGAAAAATCAATCCGGTTCTTAAAAAGAAGGCTTTTAATTAAAGAAAAAGGTAAAAATCATCTCTGTAAAATCAGGATGGAAAATAACTTTACAGGATAATCAAACTTAAAGAGCTCAGAGGACCCCCCTCTAGCCTTAGGTTCAAAGTTACAGCAAACAGAGGTAAACACCCTAGTAAAAGGTACATTTACAAGTTGAGAAAACAAAGGTAAACTAACACGCCTTGCCTGGCTGTTTACTTACAAGTTTGAAATACGAGAGACTTGTTCAGAAAGATGTGGAGAGCCTGGATTGATGTCTGGTCCCTCTTAGTCCCAAGAGCGAACAACTTCCCAAACAAAGAGCACAAACAAAAGCCTTCCCCTGGCCCCAAGATTTGAAAGTATCTTGTCCCCTTATTGGTCCTTTGGGTCAGGTGTCAGCCAGGTTACCTGAGCTTCTTAACCCTTTACAGGGAAAAGGATTTTGGAGTCTCTGGCCAGGGGGGATTTTATAGTACTGTACACAGGAGCGCTGTTACCCTTCCCTTTATAGTTATGACAGCTACAGAGCCATGCCAGCAGCGAGCCAATTCCGTCAGCAGCGTGGGGCTATGGCAGGCAGCCTGCCTGAGCGCCCCTTTAGTGGCCCAGAGATCGCTGCCTGTGATTTATTTTTGCGGAGCCCCCCTTGAGCCGGGGCCCTGGACTGCAGCCCCTAATGCCCCTGCCTTAATCCGGCCCTGGCCAGAGGAGATGGCTACCTCCCACCCAGACTTCAATGCAAAGATTAAAGGAGCAAAAATGCCATACATTTCTTATTTCTCCTTCAGTATGGGTCTGCTTATTTTCTGTGACCTGAACTCCTTCTCCACCCCCACCCCCCAACCACCGCCTGGCTTCCTGGAGCAACTTTAAGACAATCCCATGAAGCTGAGTTGTCAGTTACAGCAAAAGAAGCATTTCAAATCTGAGTGACAGTCTAGTAAGCTGGAAAATAGCTCTTGTGCAACCGTTGGAAATGCATTACAAAGGAGAAGGGTTTTTGTTGTTTTGTAAAATGAGCTTTTCCAATGTCACTTGAAATGGGAGCTGCTCACCATTTCTCACAAAAGGCACTAACCAGTGAGTTGTGGCATTTGAGAGTACTTACAATACTATGGGACTGTTTCAAAACCACCTGGAGTCAATGGAGATTCCCATTGACTTCAATGAGCGTTGGACCAATCTGTACAAACTCAGGTTTAAACACTGCTGCTTTGCACCCCACGCTGGGCTGCTGCCTCTGCATAGTTTAGCCCAAGGAGCCTGGCTAAGTTACAGTAACCTCCTTGGGCTGCCTTATGGACCGCAGCACAGCTTGGAATCTCTCCAGCACTGTGTTGTGGCTCCAGGCAAGCTCCTGTGTCCCATCACCTGCCCTAACCTGCTCCCCCTACACAGGGGCTTCTGAGAGGGTCCTCTGAGGTTAGCCTTATGGCTGCCTTCTGCAGTGCCTATGCAGGAACAATGCTGCCTTGCCAATTCCAAACGTTGAGAGCCCCTTTATGCTACTCCAGCCCTTTTACCCAGAAGTATCCTCCAGCACCGCAAAGTACATGGATCACAAAAATCCTTGCTCAGGGGGATTAGCCTGTGCCTTGTACCTCAGTATCTCAACTGTTTTTATTTTGTTTTGCTTTGCCATATCAAAAAAGCCTAGCCCACAAGAGCAAGCCATTACAGTGAAATATATGTTTGCCCTGAAAGCAAGAGGTTGAGAACTAAGTGCCTCCAGCGCTGCTGAAATACATGTATCTCACTACAACTCCTTGCCGAGGGTGTACTAGTGAGAGCAGCACTTGCTCTTATGAAATGTTTTTGCCATGCATTTAACTGATTGAGGCATTAAGAAAATTATATGTACTTTGCACAGGCAATTGTTTTTATTGAGCGTATGGATACTAAAATGGCAAAAAAATATCTCCTGCCTGTAAAATGTAATACGGTGATTACCACTTGGATCTTTTAAAAAAATTAGTTCTGCTAAATACAGCTTAATATATACACTGCAGGATCCTAATGCTGTAGGGCAGATTTGAGCCTGGCGATCCATTAGACCCCTGTCATGCAGACTTGACCAATAATCATTTTAAATGCCTTTGTATTGATTGATGCAGTGCAGGGAGCAAGCAGAGTTTTTACAAAAGTTGATATTTAAGAATAGAGTTTCCCTGCAGAAGCTTACCAATGCTGAAATCAACTGAGGCTAGTATCTGTCAAGGGACTGAAAACGTGGAGCCTGATTCAAAGCTCATAGACTCATAGTATTTAAGGCCAGAAGAGACCATCCTGATCATCTAGGACAATGGTGGGCAAACTTTTTGGCCCGAGAGCCACATCGGGGTTGCGAAACGGTATGGAGGGCCAGGCAGGTAAGGCTGTGCCTCCCCAAACAGCCTGCCCCCGCCTTCTCCCACTTCCCGCCCCCTGACTGCCCCCCTCAGAACCTCCGACCCATCCAACGCCCCTGCTCCTTGTCCCCTGACCGCCCCCCGGGACCCCACCCCTTAGCCAACCTCCCCCTCCCTGTCCCCTGACCGCCCCCTCCCAGGACCCCGCTGGCCCTAACTACCTCCCTGGGACCCCACCCCCTACTCACCCCTCCCCCCAAGCCCCTTTCAGAATGTGGCCCTGCGAACATGGGCAGAGGACTCAGGAGGAGCAGGGGCAGCCCTGCAGCCGGAGAGAAGCGGCGGTTTCCCCTTGAAAGCGCCGCTTCTCTCCGGCTGGCTGCCTGGTGCTCCTCTGGAGTCCTCCAGCCGCGTTTCCGCCACCCGCACGGCCTGCTCGCTCCCCTGCCCACGCAGTGCAGCCCCTCCCGCCCTGCGAGGGGTGCGCCGGTGCTGAGCTGCCCAAGTGCCCAGCCCTGGGGGCCCCTGTTGTTGGGGGGCCCCGTGCCAGGGCACCCTGTGTTCACTTGTAAATCTGCCCCCGACCTGCGCTGCCCAATGGAGCCAGCCACGCTGCTGACCTGTTGGCACAGTGAGCTGCGGCTGCAGGGGAGGGGGAACAGCAAGGGAGGGGCAGGGCCTGCCGGGAGCTCAGGGGCCGGGCAGGACGGCCCCGCGGGCCGTAGTTTGCCCACCTCTGATCTAGGCTGCCCTCCTGCCCATCACAGGCCATAGATCCTCCCCACCCACTCCTGCAATAAGCTCATAACCAAGTCTTCAAATCTTGATTTAAAGACTTCAAGTTACAGAGAATCCACCATTTACTCAAGTTCAAACCAGCAAGTGACCTGTGCTGCACTCTACAGAGAAAGGTGAATCCCCCCTCCCCCCGCCCGAGTCTCTGATTGGGGAAAATTCCTTCTGACCCCACAAGATGGCATTGTTAGCCCCTAAGCATAAGGGCAAGACTCACCAGCCAGACACCTGGAAAAAATTCTCTATAGTATCTCAGAGCCCGCCCCATCTAGGGTCCCATCTCCGGCTGCTGGAGATATTTGCTAATAGCAGTTGCAGGTAGGCCATATGATATTGCAGGCAATGTCATCACAGCATCCCCTTTGTAAACTTATCAAGCTCAATCTTTAAACAAATGGAATCTTTCCATGGGCTTCAATGGGTATTGAATCAGGGCGATAAAGAACAACATAGTTTGCCAGTGGAAGTGCTGACAGGCTTCTTACCAGAGGTGGCTTTAGGATTTTGCACCACCACTCTCAGAGGCACAAGAATATTTTTGGCAACTGCTCTGCTCCATTCATTCTCCTCTGCCTGAGAGTAAGTTGGGGGTTGGTCCTGCTTTGAGCAGGGGGTTGGACTAGATGATCTCCTGCGGTCCCTTCCAACCCTGATATTCTATGATTCTAAGTGCATCTCCAAGTATCGATTACTATTACTAAGCAGCAGACTTCACAGTCCTATGTTGAATTAAGACTTTTGGGTCCCTGGCACAGGTTTGGCAGTTGCCAGAAGTTGGCTCTACCTTTAATTAGATCTGTGCTAATGAACCCTTTCGACATTTTATCACGGTCTATTATTTGAACTACGGTAAAAAAGGATCTTTTAGAATGAGGCAACATGGTCTACAACCTCAGTTTCCCCACTTCTAAAATGGGGATAGCAATACTTTTCCTCTAAGAAGCATTGTGAAGAATAATTTGCCAGTGCACATAACCCCGAAAGCCACACATACACGGAACTCCCACTGACTGGACAGGGGAGCTCGGTGAGTGCCAGTTGCTGCCAATGTCAAAGCTCCCCCTGACTTAACTGGCGCTGGAACAAAGTCATGGTATGCTTACGGGATCAGGTCCTATGTGTGAACAGTGCTCCATAGCTGGTTCGGCTTGGGCTCACAATGGATTGTACCAATGGACTCTTGGGGACAAGGGCCTCTGGTGGGGGAAAGCCCACTTGGAAGGCATTTGTTGCAGCGTGATGTGCCTGCAGTGACTTCTTTGAAGGGAACCACCCAGGGACAAAAACGGACTCAGCTCATCTCCCAGATAGTATCTCCTGGCAGGGTTAAGAAGCAGCCTGAACTAGAATGTAAAGCTATCGTCCCCGCGGAGGAGCCCCTGGGGAAGAGCAGCTGTGCAAATGCTGCATGTCATTCACCAGTGGACGTTAGCAAATTTGCATAAGACCTCATGACAGTAATTAAAAAAGGTTTAGCACTTCCTTTTCCATCCCCTGCAGACACAGGGTTGAGAAATAAATTCCTGTTTTATACAGTAGGACAAATATTTGTGTAACTGAACTATTCTGATTCTACTCCTTATATTTTCTCTACGTTAGTTCATTGGACAAAATAATATTTCCCCACATTGACCACAAGGTGGCACTGCAACATAAGCATTTTTTTCCAAACTAGGAACCCTAATATTTCAAAAACATGATAAAACACAGTCACTCACACAGTACAGCATGTTAATATTAAACATGCCTGTGTTAGATTTACATGTTGTATCTACATGAATCATTTTCTGCCACACAGTTTTGTCCTGTCTGTTATAGAAGACCCTTGGCTTAGTTGGAAACTATATTAATTCTTGTCAGGGAGACATTTTCAAGCGGTAACAACGTCATTGTTTATCTCCAGTTTATTAAGCTGAAGCATACAAGCCTATATAGTGGAATCAATAGACAACAATGTATCATTTTCTATGTAAATAAGAAAGTCTGTTTATCTTGGTAAGAGGCTTTTGTTATTGTTGTGTTTTTACTTCATTTTTTCCACCTATCAAAAATTCTTGGATTTAATGCCAAGGATCTTACAGAAAACACATTTTGCATTCTTCCGCCATGTTGCTGAACTACAGTGGAGACAACATTTGGAAATGGACCCTCCCTTAGTGACTCTGGGACCAGAATATCTATAGCTTTCCTGATTACTGTTATTCAAAAGGAATAAGTGAAAACAGTGGGTGAGACATATGTATTCCATGTTCTTCAGGTTGTAAAGAGCCACTGACACATTTTGGCAAGCTTTAAAACACACTATACTTAAAATATATACACATTTTAAACAAAAGTATCATTATGGGGATGCTGGATGGCTCTGTACTAGAGCAAATAGCATTAGTACTTATGGCTTCCCCAACTAGTTTACCTCTTAGAATCCAACCCACATCCAGAGTGTCCAACAGTTACCATCATTGAATTATTGTCCAGAAGAGGAACAAAGGGTCTTGGGAACTGAACTATCCATCTTCTGACCCATAGAGGGCTTCTTGCCAAGTCAGGCTTCATGTCCCTGGATAGGCAGTGCTGGAAAGCTTGCATAATGCCGCCCATACTGTACCTGTTCTCTGGCTAAAAAGAGAGGGTTTGGATCTCGAGAACGGTCAGTGTGGTATCTTTGAAGAGCACTAATTTACCAAATGCTAGTCTACTGTGAGAGACACTAGTTTGATATTTTCTTTCCAATCCTGGGAATAAACAGTGATATCTGCACATAAATGGAAAAGTCTCACTTTACCAACTTGCTCCTGCTGTTTTACCCAGTGATGTCATAATCCTGTATTATGATGCCACAATTTGTCAAATTGTGATGTCACTTTTAGGTGGCACCTGAAGAGATGGCGCAATAAAATCAGCCTCGTTAGAAAGAAGATCACTTCCATTTTCCTAATGACTACAGTAACCTGAGAAATCAGTAATAATTTGCATTTGATAAAGTACACAGTTTGTTGGAGTGCAGCAATACCTCTTAAATGCAGCCTTAGGACACAAAATCATGGACAAATGCATGATGATAACCTTAAAACATCCTAGCTCTTCTCAGATATTTTTCTGTTTTTACATTAAAAAAAGGCAAACTTAGACAGAGATCTCGCTTGTGTACATTTAGCAGCACTTCTTTTGAGCACAAGGGAAATCTGATCTTTCCAAAACTTTATCAATAATTTTTCGGAATATACTATTTTTTTTCCTTTTCCATTTTTGAATCAATAACCTTTGTACCAATTATCAGCTGGCATCCTTCCGATACGTTGCTGTACATGATCTGGTTGCGACCCAATAGGTCTCTGGCTGTGGACCCATTATTGTCCAAACTTGAGTAGGAATCCTCTGACACAAAGTAAGGGTGCAGTGGGAAATAATGTTGGTGAACAGGTAGCATGTGTTCTTCAGAATGTGAGTTAGAATTGAGTAATGCCCCAGCATGGTGCTGGGGGCAAATAAGACTTAATACAAAGGTTTTGATCCCTAAAGGTTACTCTGTGAATTGGGCTATGTCCCACAGATTGGGACTAAGCCTGGAACGCAGCATTCCCCAAGGACGGACAATGTCCAGCTGGAATACAGAAGGAGGTAGGAAGTGACCCAGGGAAGCTGACTTGAGGCTGATACAAGATACCACAGGGTGAGTGAAGGTGGAACCCGGTGGAGCGGGAGGGCCCAGGTTCCTCTTCCCTCGCCAAGAACTGTATCCATTCGGTGGAGCTGCTGCCTGGAAACTGAACCCACTAGGTAGAGTTGCCACCAACAACTGTATCCATTAGGCAAAGCTGCTGTTCGTGGACTGCACCACTAGGCGAGGTTGTCACCAGAGATGAAACATTGTAACAGCCACCTGGGGCCCTAACTGCCTCCCACCCACAATTCCCTTTGCAACCACTGAATTCAATGGGACTAGTTATGGGAGCTAGCGCTGCTCAACATGGATGAATGCTGTACAATCTAGCTCAATGCAATTCCGTCACGTAGTCATTCCTGATACAAAGTGCTAACAAAAAGATCTTTAGCATTTAGCATTGGTAAATCCGTACCACCAGTTCAGGATCTGTGCTATTGACAACTGAATGGAAACCAGTGAAAATGAACCAGTACAATGAACTCCCACAGAAAAATGCTTTTGGTAGTTTTCATCCACCTTTCCTGACTACTAATTCTGGTATACAATAGGGCTGACCACAGTGTAAATAATATTTGTTGAAAATTTAGACCTTATTTCTGTTCACAGAGTGTTCGAATCAATTCTGATTTCAGCAAATATGTCAAATATTCATAAGTATTCACTGAATAGTTCTCATGAACAATTTTGAATATATGTTTGGAAACTATTTTTCCCTGACCTAAAGACGAGATCTGTGTAAGCTTGTCTCTTTCACCAATAGAAGTTGGTCCAATAGAAGATATTACCTCTCCCAACTTGTCTCTGTAAACTATTAACATTTGCAGTGTGAGAATGGGTCACCTGAATCCCGTGGTATTGTTTCTGCTCCCAGATTGGATGACTGAATTTTCACATGAATAATTATTTGTGAAATGTTCAGAATTTGTGAACAATTTCCACACTATATGTCAGTCAAGGGAATACTGGTAAATAATAAATAATATGACCCCACAGACAGCAACGCAGTGAAGTCAGTACGATTATTTGCAAATATGTTTGCGCATCTATTTTTTATTATTATTATTCAGCCAGCTCTACTATGGACACAGGCACAAGAGCAAAATGATAGTATCCAAAACTAAGAGCACAATATACTAGTTAGAACTGGTTCTTTGGACGTTGGTGCATCAGCTGTGGTTGATCCAGTTTGGATGCATTTCAGTGAAGGTATCACCTAGCCCTTGAGAAGAAACTATACTGAAATAAGTGTCTTTATTTGGCTATAATCCACTCTAATTTAAAAAATAAGTAAATTTTACAGTTAGAACATACTGGGCCAAATTCTGCCTTCAATGAGGTTGTGTGGGTGTAACTGAAAGGTGAATGTAGCTTGCTGTATTGTAAATAAAAAGCATGAAATATTGTACAGATGAACTTACTTTGGACTAGAGGCATACAAATTGTCCAAACAGGGAAACAAAGAATGTGTGCAACGTCATCAGTTTATCTGTACCGATCCTACTAGAATGTAAGGAATTATACTGTCATGCATGATACTGTACGGTACTAGTATATGAATTTAGTGATTAGGTTTTAAATGGTTTCAGAAATTCAACATGTTTCTTTATAATGGAAAATGACACAATAATTCATGTAGGGCCTGATCCAAATCCCACTGAAATAAAAGACTTCCACTGATATCACTAAAAAGAAGAACAGGAGTACTTGTGGCACCTTAGAGACTAACAAATTTATTAGAGCATAAGCAAATACTCTAAGGTGCCACAAGTACTCCTGTTCTACTTTTTGCGGATACAGACTAACACGGCTGCTACTCTGAAACTGATATCACTGGACTTAACGTCAGACCCATTACTGGTTTCTTGGGAAAATATATAGATGAGTGGACTCTACATATGTGCATTTAAATAAGTAAAATTTTAAAAAATCAAATAGAAACTTGTGTATTTCTGTTATTCTATATTGCCCCAAAATGTATAGCTTTTTCTTTAACTTAATACTTTCAAATTACTCATTCTTGCACTGAATATGCAATTCTTCTTTTACTACAAACTGTAGCATATTTGGAGGAGTTAATTAGGTTTGGGAATTACTTAAATGCAGTAATACATTGAAAAGTCACTTGGTTATGTTTTTATATATCAGATTAGTTAACTAACTAAAGTAATAGCATTAATCTGGGTGAACAGATTCTGAACTATGTGTTGATACGCTGTAGTAATAAAAAAAGAATTTTGGATTAAATTCAAATAAAGATTTTAATGGCTAATGGATATTTTTTATTACTTTGGAATGAATGAGGGGAGAACATACCTTGAAAGTGATGACATAAGTGTGGTTTTAAGAGATCAATGCTAATTATGTATTGTACTGTTTTAGAGAAGATTAAACTTCAAAACCACAGCCAGACAGTGTAAAAGAACTCCTTCATTCCAATGCTATTTCCGTACTGCTCTGTTGCTGGGGGGGAGAGAAATGGCAAGAGATTGATAAGCAGGATGTTTTACATTCTGACAAGGAAAATGTGATCTAGCTTCAGTGAAATATCGTATGCTAAGGGAAGAGAACTCTCATCTCATTAGATTTGCTTCTCCTTGGAATGGATAAAATGTAAATGTGTGCACGCAAAAATAGACTTTAAAAAATAAAAACTCCTTAAAGTAGTGTATTTGTGGAAGTGAATTTACATATTATGTCTTTTTCCATAAAAAAGCATCATCAAAAAGAACTTGCGCCAGTTTTGTATTAAAAGGCCTATAGAAGTCTCTTAGAATTGCCTTTGTCGTTGGTAACATGGGTCCCAGATTTCGGTCTTCAGGACGTCTAGTGTTTGATGCAGGACTCTTTGTAATTAGAGCTTCTTGTTTCTCACTTATAGGCCCTGCAGTCAAAGAAAATTGTTTTAATGTATTCCTTCCCAAAATGTTAATGTTAAAGAATGTAAATGGCCAAGTAAATAGGTTTGTCAAGAAAAGATTAATGGAATTTTGCTAGCAGTGGTTATGTTCCAGAATATTGGTTACGGGTTTAGTTTAGTAAAATAAATTTCAGTTAGACTACATGGAAATATTTAGTTTTCCTTTCATATCAATTAATCATCTGTGCAATAAGCAACATAAATCATTTCTAGAGGTAGATACATGTTTTCAGAAAACAAATATGACAGTAAAAATAACCATTAATGTGCATTCTTCGGTAACAATTATTTCATTTTATTTCCTAATTTTTGTTGTTATGAAGGAGCCACCTGATACCTGTTAGGGTGAAGTTCACCCAGTCAAACAGTGCAACACTTATATCTGACTTCAATCCTCTTTAAGGACTTCAGTGGGATATAAGTAGTGTTACGATGACTCTCAGTATAGGAGCAAACTTTACCCCTCCTGAATTGTACTTGTGCACTGACCTCTTTCAGTGCAACTTAGATGGCAGGAGCAGGGGCCAGGCCCCTTATCTGTTCAATCTGCTAAATCTAATTACCTAGGCCAATGTTTGGATTCAACCAGGTTAATGTGCAGCCACATCTCCATCCTCCTCCTCCTACTGTCTAACCAATATCAGGCATTGTTCCGTCTGTCAATGTTGTTCTGACGATTAGCAACAGATGTCTCAGCCAATGACAGTCAAAACATATTCCCCAAGACACTAGAAATGCTGCCTTTTATAATACTCAGATTCTGGATTTACCGATTTGGCAACGAAACACATCATACCATTGAAGTATTTCACCTGGCTGTTTAGAGCGCGTGGGCCAGCTCTTGCTCCTGCTGCAGTCCATCACAAAAACTCCCACTGACATCAACAGAAGTAGGATCAGGCCTTACATGCTCAAACACGTGCATGAAGTACCATGTTTCTGATTTTATAACATAGTTATTAATTCTCTGTTCACTCTCTTGCACTGTCCTTACTCAGACAAAACTCCCATTGAAAACAATGGGGGCTTTGGAGCCAATGGTAATTTTGTTTGAGTGAGGCCAGCACAATTTGCCCCTCTATCAACACAGATTCACATCTTCGATGTTGTCTCTCCATAAGTATTAATAATCCAGAATGTAAGCATGACTTTTGCACTTCAGTCAAACCAGCTAGATGATGCCTACCTAAATCCAGAAACTGGAACACCATATGCATGGTGTATTTAACATTGGATGCATGATCCTCTAAGCGGAGAACTAGTATCTGACCCTTGTCGAAAACAGTCAGCCAGTCCAAGAGATACACAACATAAAGGCCAACCTGTAGCCTCACCTACAAAAAACAAACAAAAAAGTGGAGTTAATTCATTTATTCTATCTTGTATCAAAAATAATGAATATTCATCCCACTGTTCTCCACGGGAAGGAAAATCTATTTTGGATTTGATCTAGAATAAGGTTTTTAAAATATGATGCCTAGAAAAAGTTTAAACCTTGATCATGTAGCTCTTATGCATGGAGTAGCGCTATTGACTTCAGTGGGGCTATTTACATAGTTAAATCCTTCAGCGTTGGACCCCTATATTTGTAAATTACGTCTCAATTTAGTAAGGGCCTGAGCCCATGTGCTTAGGGCCCTGTCCTGCTAAGTTCTGAGCACTCTGACCCTCAACCACTGAACTGAATAGGTATTCATGGAGATATTTAAAGCTAAACATATGTGTAAGTACATTCACCTTCATCAGGGCCAAAAGGCACAAGGCTGAGCACAATGGTTGCTGAAGGCACTCAGCACCTTTCAGAAATGTCTTACAAACCTTATGATGTACTGGGGTTAGAATTTATTCCTCTATCTTATCAAACATGCATTCTGTAAGGACATTTCATACTCACAGCATTACCAAAGAGAAAATACTTCAATAAAACCTCTTATAATCAAAATATCTGCACCATCCTTCAGCGGTTGGGCTATTCCATAGAATGGCATGAACTGCTATGGCACACACCTCGTTTTTTCAAGCCAATTAGAATGTGAGGAGATAATCTGTTAGCTTTTGCTTTATGAAGAATGATCATTGGATAGTTCGGCCAGGCAGATTCAACTTCACAAATGTCCAGAAGGAAAAGGACACCAACGTTATCTTAAAATGAAGATGGTGGAGGACTTGTGTACTATTAAACTATACTCCTGTTAGTCAATATTAGTAATTCCTAGAGAACCAAGCAGATGCTCAGATGCTAAAGTTAGGAGCATGGCATAAATACCTAGACAGATTTAGGAGTACACCGTCTAACTGTTCAACAGAAGACTTACACTGTAGTATACCGTAGAGGAAAATATGATCGTTCTCTTTTATGTGAAGGGACAAATTTTCAGTCTGGCGTGAACCTGGTCTCCATTTTTGCTCAATTTTGCACAACAACAGGCAACAAACATTTAAGGGTGCAGTTTAGGCTTCTTAAAACTCCAAGTTCCTGTTTGTGCCTGTGTTTGTTTCTTTTTTACCCATTCAGACATAGAAACAGAAAGGAAGACTGCCTTTGATAAGAGAAGCTTGGTACATCTTGGAGTCACATTCAGTATAGAATTGACAAAAGCAGACAACGATGTCTTGTGCTCTTTTAGTTGACTTGAGTAATTGCAGAAATGGCCTAAATACTTCTGAAAGAAGTCATGTTTTGAATCATTACTACAGCAATGGACAGATTAATTTTAATAAACTATAAAACAATCTTCACATCAATAAACAACATGAAGTCATTTGAAAAGAAACACTCTGCTTTCTGAATTGCCAGAAAAGCACAGAACATTAATCCTATCCTCCAACTATTGTCAGATCATTGTTATTAAATTAAAATTCCAAATCAAGAACACAAATGGAATATTTTGGTTTCTACTTTTATGAGATGACAAGTAGAGAAACTAATCTATGCAATCTGACTCAAAATCTATTCAAACTTAAAGAGCCAATTTTCCAAAGCAACCTCTGCATATGTACTTTCAAAAATGCACATCTAAATTTTTGGGCACTTAAGTTTTAATGCCTGAGTTTTTGCATGCGAAACAACTTTTGGGCTCACAGATTTAAAAACCATGATTCAAAAGTTCTCTCAACAAATTCAGTCCTTACTCTTGGCTCAGATGTTACGTGGAATATTTCTTTTCTGAGTAAACAGTTCCCACAGTTTTATTAACTCCTTGTATTATTATTATTATTTCTTTGTACCATAGTAGTGCCCAGAGGCACAATCACGATCATTATGACCCATTATGCCAGGTACTGAACAAACATACAATACAAGACAGTTCCTTTCCCAAAAATCTTACCATCTAATAATTATGGTTATCTTAGAAACTGTGACCTGACATTGGTCTTGGGCTGCTTGTCAGTTACAGGGTAACCTATGTAGCAAAATTCCTTATGTACATATTGAATATAACGCTATAAGCTCTAAATACTTTCTTTTAATTATTAACCTAACATATGATAGTATTACACAGGGCCACCCAGAGGATTCAGGGGGCTTGGGGCAAAGCAATTTCGGGGTCCCCTTCCATAAAAAAATGTTGCGATACTATAGAATACTATATTCTTGTGGGGGCCCCTGCGGGGCCCGGGGCAAATTGCCCCACTTGCCCCTGCCTCTGGGCAGCCCTGGTATTACAGGATCAGAGCCACCTTATGCCATGCATTGTACAATCTTACAGCAAATCATCTATGTGTATTTCTCATCTTTATTCCTCTTTCTCCCACCAGGATGGTACTGGGGCAAGTAAGAAACCAGTATCAGTTGTATAATGTAGGTTGGGATACAGTATTTTATAGCATTACTGAGCTTCTACCCAAACAGAGAATTCTGAGATAGAATCAACACTCACTTCATCCAGCAAGAACTTCAAATGTAAAAACCCTTTGTTGCCCAGGATAGTCACCTTCACTTCTCTTGGGACGTCTGAAAAATGGCACGATATACAGGCCTGTGTTTTGCCACTGTTGTTCAAAACAAAATCCCCTTTTCAGGAAAGTCATTTGCTTTCCCCCTATAAATTATGTAATGCAACTGAGCATTTCCCAAAGAATCCTCCTTGACTGCAGTCTCTCCAATGTTAGTTTGACACCCCTGGCTCTCCTTCCCTTTCTTTGGTTAATACACTTTCTATTGATGGTAAGTGAAGATAAATGGATGAACGCCCCTTCTCTGTACAGAGGGTTACCTATCAGCAGTGGCAATCTCTATTCTACTTGTTTTTCTTGTCTCTTAGGAGTACTTTTTTCTGCTGTAGTCACACTAACCTAACGTCCAAGGTCACAGAAAAAATCTACTCTTTCAATATATAACAAATTACACATATATAGACTTTGTCAGCTATGCTTGAGAGGAAGCTGAAAAGTCCATTCAGAAGCCTGGCTAGAGCTCCATGCTTTATTAAGGATACCCATTGGTAGCTTTCTGGAAATATAAGTGATCTCAAAAGAAAGAACAATGAGTTAATTTTCAGAAGTACCTTCTTCAAGATGTTATCTAAGAAGAGGAATAAACTGTGGGACAAATGACGACTGTCTAGGCACCTGGGGGAATACAAGGGTCTGAGCAAGTGTATTTATGCCACAATGCAACTGCGTTTGTGCAAGGGAGACAGTTGGCAAGCACTGCATTATAGTGTGCAATTCCCAGAGTGGGCATGACTGGAGATGCTCAGAGCATGATAGTCGGGTCTCTGAGGAGGGAGGAGACTGTTGTAGCCAATGATTTTAGTTTTTTGTTCATTTATTGTGTTATGATTAACTAATATGTTAGGTCATATATAATCATTGTATGCTAAACAGAGTTAAGTTGTAGGATTATAGAAGTATAAGATGGATCAGTAGTTAGAAGTGATAATTATGTATTAGGTATCTAAATAAGTAGGGCTGAAACACAAGGCCTACAGGCTGAGACCTGTAAGATGTCATTTTAGCCATACTAGGCCATAGGCTTAAGAAATGCTTGACATAAGTAAGTGACCAAAGGTACTGTGATACTGTGAAAAATTAACAGCAAAAGTAATTTTTTGCTTACGAGATACCCGGTAGTCACATTTTTCTAACACATGCCTTAGCTGCAGGCTACACTATATGCATAAATGCTAATGAGGTTTAGTCAGCATCACATTATAAAAAGAGGGTGTCCAGATTAGGAAAACTGAGCTCCCTATGGGAAAACTCCAGCAGGAACCATCCCTATACCAATGATCAACTGGCAAGGCAGCCATCAGACCTTAAGGATATCATTAAGGATGTGAGTATAACTATATTTGCAACTTGTGCAGACGTCTTCATATGCATGGGTGTAGCAGGGTGCTGGTGCAAAAGCACCTAATTAGCCCTTGCCCAGTCAGCTCCAATCAAGGGAAGCAGATTGGGGCTGATGGAAAAGGCCTGATGCCGGCCTGAGCATTGGCAACACCTGCTGGCCTGACAAGCCAAGGGCTATAAAGGCTGGGAGGGAGCCAGAAGGTGGGGGGCAGCCAGAGAGAAGTCAGTCAGGGAGGGAACTGGAGGCCTCCTAGCTGAAGGCTGACTCTGCCTGTAAAAGAGGTTGAATAATCCTGTAAAGCTTGTAAATAGACAGACATTGGTGGTAGGATAACTGTAGGTAAATAAAGACACGGGTGTTGCACAACCCTGAAGCCTCTCTCAGCCTTATTGGGGCAGCAAGTGGGCCCCAGGAAGGGGGCGGGTTGTGGGTAATCGTAACTTTAATTGTAACTTTAATAAAACTTGTAAAACAGACTAGACCTTGTACTTGTAAATGTGGGAGTGGTCCAGATCCTTGGTCTTTGTGGTCCTAGAGACTAAATCTGAAACAAGTAGCAGAGGTGACTTTCACTCTGTTGAGCTTGAAACTGTCACCACTAGAGCCGAACCCCTGCTGGCATAATACCACATTACAAAATTCATTTTAAATAAAATAAAAGGAGACACTGTCTCTCTTTCAACTTCCATTTCTGGATGATCAGTATAGCAACGCTCAGGAACACGGGGCTTGAATCCCATTCCCAGTACGGGAAAGACTCCCACTGACTTCAAATGGCTTTGACTTGGGCCTATGATGCATGATTTCCTCTGAGATTACTTTAGTAACTGGAGGAAATTATGATGAGATGAAATTTACTTCAATCTGGACAGAGAGGAGGAGGAAAGTGTCCTTCCACCCAAATCAAGAAAATGGGAGGGAAAGGGCTAGATCACAGAGACCTGGTGGTACTTTACAAGTGCATCCAACAGTAAACATGAGATACTGCTACGTATCTCCTGAACATATAATAATTTCAAAAACCCTTTTATCACCCTCAAACAAAATATAAAAACAAATCAACACTAAAAATGTGAATTTTGGAACAATCACACTGAGATTTAGCTCTGTGTTCTTTGCCAATATCTTATGTAATAGAATTCTCCCTTTTCTGCTGTGTACGGCTTAAAAAAGTGTGAGAGAGCATTTAATCTACCTATCAATAGCCTTTTCTTGGGGAAAAAAAATCCAGCATAAATGATGTATTCTTACGTGCAGTTCGGAAATTGCCTTATCTTTGCCAGAGCTATTTTTTGGATAGGTTTGCAAGTAAAGATTAAACTGTAATCTTTGCTAAATGTGCTCTTCATGCTCCTGAACACTAGAAAGAATGTATTATTACTGTTGGCATTCATCAGGGAACAGACTGAAGAGACAGCTGAGCCAGCACATCAGTTTTTACATGCATGAATATATTTTTATATCACCAACTTGAAAAAAAAAAAAAAGGGAAGAAAGCTTATTGGGAGTCACAAACTAAACCATGTCTTGATTATAATTATTATTGCTAAGGAGCCTGGCATTTTAATAATCCAGACAAAATAGTCTGTGTTTTTTAAGCAAGGAATCAAATGTTATTTGAAATACATACAGGCATGGCATTGTTAAGGGTGTTGTTGTAGACACAGGCTCTCAGTGAGTAATCCAGCATGCAATTTTCAAACAGCTGCAGGGATTCTGCCACTTTTTCATGAAAGTCTTCGGCGGATTTATTCGCACTTGCAAAGTACAGATAATCCGAATACAATCTGTGAACAAAATACACGTGTAAATGATAAATAAAATTAAAGAAAATCAACTTAAATGATAATGAAAATAAAATAAGATAGCAACATTACTTGAGAAAACAGGGTGTGAATATAACCTTTATCCATTAGCAGCTGATCCAATACCTGCTTAAGTTGATTTCAGCGGGCTTTGGCTCAGACTTTACGGGTCCAATTAGGGTGACCAGACGTCCCGATTTTATCGGGACTGTCCCGATATTTACTTGTTTGTCCCGCGTCCTGACCGATGTTCGGTCGGGACGTGAATTGTCCCGATACTTTGCGCACAGGCAGAGGGGGCTCGCACCCCCCCCCCGCCCCAACTCCGCCCCCTTCCTCCCCCATTGGATCCCTCCCCAAATTCCCCCCCTGGCCCCGCCTCTTCCCCAAGCACGCCGCATTCCTCCTTCTCACCCCTCCCACCCAGGCTTGCGCTAATCAGCTGTATGGTGGCGCAAGTGCTTGAGGAGGGGGGAGAAGCAGGATGCGGCAGTCAGCTCAGGGGAGGTGGAGGCGGAGCGGAGGTGAGCTGGTGTGGGGGCATGGAGCTGCCAGTGGGTGCTCAGCCCCCACCAATTTTTCCTATGCTCCGGCTTTTCTTTCTTTTCTTTTTTTCCCCCTCCGCCGCCGGCTCTTGAGTTTTTTTGGTTTTTTCTTTTTCTCTCTGCTGGCACCCCCCGCATCCCGAAATTTCAGATCTCTCATCTGGTCACCCTAGGTCCAATCCTGTGAATTGCTAAGCATTCTCCACTCTTATTAAGGTCAGCATCTAACAGGATTAGGCCCCAAGTAGTTAGGAGCCAATCCTTTTCTGAAGAGAAATTCTTGAAATATTTGTTTTTTTGTTCATTCTGTATTAATTATTATTATTATTATGTATTGCAGTAATGCCTAGAAGCCCCAACCAAAAAGACCCCCATTGTGCTAGGCCCTGAATGTACCCATAGTAAGAGACAGACCCTCCCTTAAACAACTTACCATCTAAACAGACAAGATGGACAAGGAGTGGGAGAAGAAACTGAGGCACAGAAAAGTGGAGTGGACTTTTCCAAGACAGCCCGTAGGAGAGCTGGAAATAGAAACCAGGTTTCCTGAGTCCTAGTCCACACTGCCTCTTTGTATGGTGTGGTGAGGAGCTGTATCATGGCACAATCTGTGGTCTCACTCCTGCTGTCTCTATTCAGGCAAAGTTTCCATTTAGTTCAACAGGAGTTTTGCCTGAGTAAGAACTACAGGACCTACGGTCCACATATATATGCAATACCAATATTATAAGCAACCATGCTGCACTATCTTTCTCTGCAGCTATTTCCTAACCATCTCAGCCATACAAATCTGAATTACAGTGCAAATGGCACGGCACACTCATTTCAAATATGAAATATTTGTGCAAATAATTTCAAACATTTATAGTTGCTTAAATATTACAAGACAAAGATGACTTAAATTCTGGTTCATTTGGATGGAAATAAAAGTGTAAAATGAAATATTTATTTTATTTATTTTTAATCCCTGGGACTCTGATTAGAATCTCTAGATGTCGACATCATTTTAAAACAGAACATAAGGGAAATGCCAGGATGTGACATAAACAGAAGATAGTGTGTCATCCCTTAAATGAGATACATAAGTAATTTTCACTTGTTTGGGGCTCATGAGATATATCCAGAGTCCTGAAAATTCTGTAGCACTTCAGAGCCAATTTCTGCAGCAAGGGTGAAAGTGCAGAAGTATTATGAGCCCAAAGAATCCATTTTTGGACACACCATTCCAGAGACCCTGAATACACTTCATTCTCCGTAAGGGCATATGTTTATGTAAATCATTATCTAAATGTAAAAGTGGGCTTTATTTCACAGCTATAATGCCGTAGGAACACTGAATCCACTTCCATCTTCAATGCCCTTCCCATTTTTATTATACCAAAAATATCAGGCTGGCCATAGATTTCCACAGAAGCTTTAAAATACTACTATTTATTTAGAGAGGTTAGGCTCTGCTTCAGCAAAGCACTCCGCACGTGAGCAGTTCCACTGGAGTCAAGCATGTGGATCAGGGCATTTATTACAATACGAGTATCAGAGGGGTAGCCGTGTTAGTCTGAATCTGTAAAAAGCAACAGAGGTTCCTGTGACACCTTTAAGGCTAACAGAAGTATTGGGAGCATAAGCTTTCGTGGGTAAGAACCTCAATTCTTCAGATGCAAGTAATGGAAATCTCCAGAGGCAGGTATAAATCAATATGGAGATAACGAGGTTAGTTCAATCAGAGAGGGTGAAGTGCTCTGCTAGCAGTTGAGATGTGAACACCAAGGGAGGAGAAACTGCTTCTGTAGTTGGAAAGCCATTCACAGTCTTTGTTTAATCCAGATCTGATGGAGCTCAGCAGTTTCTCTTTGGAGTCTGGTCCTGAAGTTTTTTTGCTGTAAGATGGCTACCTTTACATCTGCTATTGTGTGGCCAGGGAGGTTGAAATGTTCTCCTACAGGTTTTTGTATATTGCCATTCCTGATATCTGACTTGTGTCCATTTATCCTCTTGCGTAGTGACTGTCCAGTTTGGCCAATGTACATAGCAGAGGGGCATTGCTGGCATACGATGGCATATATAACATTGGTGGACGTGCAGGTGTATGAGCCGGTGATGTTGTAGCTGATCTGGTTAAGTCCTGTGATGGTGTTGCTGGTGTAGATATGTGGGCAGAGTTGGCATCGAGGTTTGTGGCATGGGTTGGTTCCTGAGTTAGAGTTGTTATGGTGCGGTGCATGGTTGCTGGTGAGAATATGCTTAAGGTTGGCGGGTTGTCTGTGGGCAAGGACTGGCCTGCCTCCCAAGGTCTGTGAAAGTGAGGGATCATTGTCCAGGATGGGTTGTAGATCACTGATGATGCATTGGAGAGGTTTAAGCTGAGGACTGTAGGTGATGGCCAGTGGAGTTCTGTTGGTTTCTTTTTTGGGGTTGTCTTGTAGCAGGCGGCTTCTGGGTACACGTCTGGCTCTGTTGATTTGTTTCTTTATTTCCTTGTGTGGGTATCGTAGTTTTGAGAATGCTTGGTGAAGATCTTGTAGTTGTTGGTCTCTGTCTGAGGGGTTGGAGCAGATGCGATTGTATCTCAGTGCTTGGCTGTAGACGATGGATCCTGTGGTGTGACCAGGGTGGAAGCTGGAGGCATGAAGGTAGGCATAGCGGTCGGTGGGTTTTCGGTATAGGGTGGTGTTAATGTGGCCATCGCTTATTTGTACGGTAGTGTCTAGGAAGTGGACCTCCCGTGTAGATTGGTCCAGGCTGAGGTTGATGGTGGGGTGGATGCTGTTGAAATCATGGTGGAATTCTTCCAGGGTCTCCTTCCCATGGGTCCAGATGATGAAGATGTCATCAATGTAGCGTAGGTAGAGAAGGGGCATGAGTGGACGAGAGCTGAGGAAGCGTTGTTCCAGGTCAGCCATAAAAACGTTGGCATATTGAGGGGCCATGCGGGTGCTCATAGCAGTGCCACTGGTCTGGAGGTATATATTGTAACCAAATTTGAAATAATTGTGCGTGAGGATAAAGTCACAGAGCTCAGCAATAAGTTGTGCTGTGTCATCATCAGGGATACTGTTCCTGACAGCTTGTATTCCATCTGTGTGTGGGATGTTTGTGTAGAGAGCCTCGACATCCATGGTGGCTAGGATGGTGTTTTCTGGGAGGTCACCAATGCATTGTAGTTTTCTCAGGAAATCCGTGGTGTCACGAAGACAGCCGGTGGCGTAGGGTCTGAGTAGGGAGTCCACATATCCAGACAGTCCTTCAGTGAGAGTGCCAATGCCCGAGATGATGGGGCGTCCAGGATTTCCAGGTTTGTGGATCTTAGGTAGTAGATAGAATAACCCTGGTCGGGGTTCTAAGGGTATGTTGATTTGTTCCTGTGTTAGTGTAGGGAGTGTCCTGAGTAGATGGTGCAGTTTCTTAGTGTATTCCTCAGTGGGATCTGAGGAAAGTGGCCTGTAGAATTTGGTATTGGAGAGTTGTCTGGCAGCCTCCTTCTGGTAGTCAGACCTGTTCATGACGACAACAGCACCTCCTTTATAAGCCTCTTTGATGATAATGTCAGGGTGGTTTCTGAGGCTGTGGATGGCATTGCGTTCTGCACGACTTAGGTTATGAGGCAAGCAATGTTGTTTTTCCACAATTTCTGCCTGTGCACGTCGGCAAAAGCATTCTATGTATAGGTCCAGGCTGTCATTTCGACCCTCAGGAGGAGTCCATGTGGAGTTCTTCTTCCTGTGTTGTTGGTGGGAGGGTATTTGTGTATCAGTGCGCTGTTCAGTGTTATCTTGAAAGTATTCTTTGAGTCGGAGGCGGCGAAAGTAGGCTTCCAGATCACCGCAGAACTGTATCATGTTCGTGGGGGTGCTGGGGCAAAAAGGGAGTCCCCGAGATAGGACAGACTCTTCTGCTGGGTTGAGTGTGTAGCTGGATAAATTGACGATATTGCTGGGTGAGTTAGGGGTACCCCTGTTGTGGCCCCATGTGGCAGGTAGGATTTTAGACAGCTTATGGTCCTTTTTCCTTTGTAGAGAGGTGAAGTGTGTAATGTAGATCTCCTGTCTTATTTTAGTAAAGTCCATTTGTGTGGAGGGTTGGTTATTCATGAAAGTCTCCAGGTTGGAGAGCTCTTTCTTGATGTTTTTCTGTTTGTTGTACAGGATGCTGATCAGGTGGTTCCTCAGTTTCTTTGATAGTGTATGGCATAATCTCTTACTGTGGTCTGTGCAGTATGTAGATAGCAATGGATTTTTCACCTTCAATCCATTTAGTAAATTTGACACCATCAGATCAGGATTAAACAAAGACTGTGAATGGCTTTCCAACTACAGAAGCAGTTTCTCCTCCCTTGGTGTTCACACCTCAACTGCTAGCAGAGCACCTCACCCTCCCTGATTGAACTAACCTCGTTATCTCCATACTGATTTATACCTGCCTCTGGAGATTTCCATTACTTGCATCTGAAGAATTGAGGTTCTTACCCACGAAAGCTTATGCTCCCAATACTTCTGTTAGTCTCAAAGGTGCCACAGGACCCTCTGTTGCTTATTATAATATGAGTTTATGAACTCCTGCCTCATCTAAAAAATGGAAATTCAGAAAAGACAAATAAAAGGGTGAGACTGAGTAGAGGAGAGAGAAGTTGGAGGAATAAAAGGTTAGTGTTTCATATAGACAGAACCTTAATTACTGAACTTTTATGTTTGTTTTTAATTTCATTTTTACATATTCCAAAAATATTACTGAAAACTGTTGAGAAACTGATGATGAGACACTAAGAGCTTTGTGCAACCTTTACTCAAACGAGTGAATATGGACTCATGCAAGTAGCCCTCTTGACTTCAAAGAGTATGTCTACACTGCAGCTGGAAGCGCGCCTCCCAGCCCAATTAGACGGACTTGCGCTCGGTCTGCTTGAGCTAGAGTGCAAAAAATAGCAGTGTGGACTTTGCATTGGCAGCGGCTCAGGTTAGCCACCCGAGTCCAAGCCCACCCGACACCCTGGATCTGAGCTCCGGGGCCTAGCCCAAGCCACTGCCCATCCCACAATGTCCACATTGCTATTTTTAGTGTGCTAGCTGGAGCAGAGCTAGTGCAGGTCTGTCTATCTGGACTGGGAGGCTCTCTCCTAGCTGCATTGCAGACCTACATACCCAGTGCTCGCCTAAATAAGAGTTCACCAACATGAATAAGGCTTGCACAATCAGCAATGTCAGGAGGAAGGACATGATTTGTATTTATTTCAAAATAATAGCCAAGCAAAAGATAACCTGTAGCTGTCTGTCACAGAGACCCAATTAAGAGCCCTGTCCTGTATGGTTTCTAATTTTTGGCCACTTCCCAGCCCAGCAAGTCTGTTAGCAGATCGCAGAGAATTTCCATAGAGAAATATAGGTCTTGTTTGGAAAATTTAACTAGTAGGCAGTCAGAGCTTTCTGCTATTACATTTCTGCTCCTTGGCAAAATTTCAAGTGTGCATCAATTCCTCTAGATTTATCTGCAGAAGTGGTCTGGGAGTGGGCCTACATTACTTGCATCTTTCTGTTTATGTACTGAAACAAAATTGGTTCATATGTGTTGTTGAAGTTAAGTGTTTAGCAATATTCTACTACAACAGGAGGGAGGATTAGAATTCAAAATGATTTTAATAAATTGGAGAATTAATCTGAAAACAATAATATGAAATTAAATAATGACGTGTAAAGATCTGCACTCAGGAAGGAAAAATCAAATACACAAATACAACATGGAGTATGACTAGTTAGGCAGCGGTACTGCGGAAAAGGGGCTTTTGGTGGATTACAAATTAAATGAGAGTCAACAGTGTGATGCTGCTGTAAAAAGAGCAAATGTCACTCTGGGTTGTAGAACAGGAGTGCTGTATGTAAGCCATGGGAAGTAACTGTTCTACTCTACTCGGCACTAGTGAGGCCTTAGCTGGAATGTCCAGATGTGGGCACTATACTTTCAGAAAGATGTGGACAAACTGGAGACAGTCCAAAGGAGAGCAATAAAAGTAATAAGAAAACATGACCTATAAGGAAAATTTGAAAAAATTGGGCTTGTTTAGTCTAGAGAAGAGAAGACTGACAAAGGATGCAACATCTTCAAATATGTAAAAGGTTGTTATAAAGAGGACAGAGATTAATCACTGTTCATGTCCAAAGGGGGTAGGAAACGAAGTAATCAGTTTAGTTTGCAGCAAGGGAGATTTAAGTTAGATACACCTCTACCCCAATATAACGTGACCCAACATAACACGAATTCGGATAGAACGTGGTAAAGCACTGCTCTGGGGGGCGGGGCTGCGCACTCCAGTGGATCAAAGCAAGTTAGATATAACGCAGTTTCACCTATAACATGGTGAGATTTTTTGGCTCCCAAGGACAGCGTTATATCGAGGTAGAGGTGTATTAGGAAAAACTTTCAAACCATAAGGATAGTTAACCACTGGACCAGCTTACCTAGGGAAGTTGTGGAATCCTTCTTGGAGCTTTTTAAGAACAGGTTAGATACACATCTGTCAGGAATGATCTAGGTATACTTAACTCTGCCTTGACGTAGAGGGACAGACTAGATGGCCTCGTTAGGTCTCTTCTTGCCTTACATTTCTGATTGTACACAGTCATAGACACATTTCAATGCTCTGTTTAAGGACTGCTTATAAAATTTCTCATGGCCACCAATGAATTTAGTCCTGCTATTTTTGATATAGGAAATACTGACACTTTTTAAAGTATCAAGCTCCTCAGCCTCTCTACTTCAAAATCATTCTTCTCTTTAAGGAGAAGGCCATAGAGTTAAACGTGAGCAATAATTGTAACTGTATGATTCTCAGGCACATTATTCCAATCCAGTTGTGGAAACACCAGGTCTCTGCTAAGGAATGTGTTGACAAGATTCCATCATGAGAAGTGAGGGGAACAGGCTTCTGGCAGGAAAAATCCTACTATCCATCCTGAAATGGCTCAATTCCCCCTCCTAGCACCTGAGAGAGAGAGAACCAAGGCTCTACATATTTCCCATCCATCTGCACAGGTGAGGAGAGAAATACCAGTTGAGCAGCCAAATGTTAGAGATGGGTTGTAGGAAAGCCATGAGGATGTAGCGGGGTGGGGGATCTTACTCTCTCACAGGCCTCCATGCAGTCCTGTAGGGTCAGGCCACAACCTGCTCCTAAATAAACTGATTAGTGTAATCTGGTTTTCTTAAAAAAAGAAGTGCGGTAATTGTCAGAGTAGAAGGTACCAGCTCTTAGTGTTTGGCTGATGAAAGCAGGCAGGGAAATGTATGCCCCTGTAAGCCCCTATTCACTGACAAGAAACAGCCACAAAGTATTTGGCTGCCCCTAATATTTTGCTGCCTCAGGCATCTGTCTGTTCTGGTGTCTGTGGACTATCTGGCTGCAGAGTGGAGGATATGAGAAAAAGATGGGGGAGAAGCTGAGGGACAGAAACAGCAGAGTTTAGTTAAATGTGGTAGGCATTAAGCACACAGCAGTATCTTCTCCTTGCAGAAATACAACATGTGCGTGTTAAGACCGCTGTTTGCTAATGGCACGTTAACAAAAACCCTAAATGAGAATCAGGCTGGAAGTATTTCTCTCCAGGAGAATAGGATCGAGCTGACAGCTCTTGCCATCCAGGGTATGGAAGACAGGCGCTCGCAGGAGGAACTGAGAGAGCAAGAATCATTTTGAAGATGAGCCATAACTGCAGTTTGTTTAAAATGTTTAATTTTTCTGATAATTTGTTCTAATCATCCAATTTAAAAAAATATTATTTTAAAGAGCTGCTGACACCTTATGGAAAGCATCTCTCTCTCTCTACTCGACTGCCTCCATCTTCTGTATTTGTTTTCCATCTGTTTTTCAATTCTAGGGACATCTGCATGAAAATAAAATCTTTGTTGATTAGGATTTCAGCTGCTCCTGGTACTTATTGCTCACTTGAAGTCATTATCCTCAATCATAATCTAACACAATTAAATAATGTGGCGATGACCATCATGTCACCCACAAAGGATTATGAAACAAGTCAACCCTGATATAAGCAGGTGCGACTCCTATTGAAGTTAGTGGGACAGTTTCTGATCTCAATTACACTGGGAATTTACACAACTGATGTCACTGGGAGTTTTCCCATTGACTTCATTGGAAGCAGAATCAGGCCCTAAATGCAGAATGATTGAATTGAGCCAAACTCCCCCCCTTCCCTCCCCCCCCCCCCCCCCCCAGCCAAAGGTCAGAATAAGGGGCTCGTGTGCTGGAGTAGCCCTAAATTGTACTGGTTGTCCAAGGCCCATATGAGCCTTGCAGCAGCTGAAGACAAGCCTGGCCACACCCCTTCCCGTGACCCTGACTGCACCAACATATTCCAGAATGCCCTCTGTATCCGCAGTCTCTTAATGTAATTGACAGCAGAATCTGGACCAATGAGAGTTGCAGCCATTTACGACAAGGGCTAAACTTGCTCCTATGATTTCAGATGAGGCACAAGCAAAAAGGGAAAATGAAATCCTAAATATACAGAATCTAGTTCCCTGTAAATACAGAGTTAGTGAAATGGAACTCACTTTTTGACTCACCCATATTACAACTGGGAAAGTGAAACACCCATATTACAGAGGGTGATTAAAGTAATGAGAGAATTGTGGATAATTTACCTGAGGGAGGTACTTCAACGAGCTCTCTTGCATAAAATTACCATGTCTTAAACCTTAAGGTCAGGAGGCACATTTAACAGTTGGGAAATGCATTTCCCAACACAGAGGATAGGAAGAGCTGGCATGGCTCTTTATCGCTGACAAACAGGGAGGGGCCATTCTGGCGGTTCCTGTTCTGCAAAGCCCTGATGTCAGGAAATCTAGTCAAGAAGAAACCACAGCAGATGACCTGCCACCTTAATACCCATGCAACCTGACTGGATATGCCAGCATCAGGGGTGGAGCTCATGTGGTGCTCCTGGGTTAAACATTTCAGTGCCAACTCCCACTCTCCTCCACCAGAGAAAGTGGAAGGGATGTGCCCTGCTTTATTATGAAACATGTTCAGAATGCCTGCCTGGAATGACTTCTTATTAAATATTTATATGTCGATTGATGTAAATCAAAGCAATTTAAATAACTGATTTTAACCATGATTTCAAATCAGCAAGCAGGAAACCTTGATTTAAGTCATGCTTTGCATTTGTACTTTAGTTATTTTTCTAAAGAGAGTTTGATTCTTATTGGTTGATACCAATAAACCATATTGTTTTGCAATTAAATATAGGCTTCACACTAATTTGGGTGCTTCATTTAGCTAACAAGGAGGACGCACACAGAGACATACATATACCCCCACACACAATTATTTAAGTAGTTATCTCACTTATTTATTCAAATTCCCAAATATTTAATTTGTTATAAAATGGTGAATGATGCATTCTTTAGTTACTAGAAGGTGATTAATTTTTAATTAATTTTGGGATTTCTGTCAAGTTATATTTAGATGGAAATTCAATTAAATATGCACAACAGCAGTATTTAAGGTTTTTTTATTAAATAAAAATCTTGTAAAAGAGCTGGATAAATGGGGGGGGGAATTATCTAGAAGCTTATCAAAACATGTTTTGCATTTAAAACTAACTGATTTATTACACAAAAGGAAGTATTATCAGTAGTTAGTGAACTGAACGGATTGTTCTGATTAACATGTCCTTCAAGATGTTAGAACTAGTAGATCTCATCCTCTCACAACTAGTTTTTATTCATATGCTGGGAAAAGGAAGCAAGCATTCCTGCTTTTTCAACTCCCAATTGGTCTCTTAACTTTTAATGAACTAGTCATTGAACTCAGCTTGTTGAATAAACTGAAATAACAAAAATATTCTCTCTGCAGCTGCAAGAGGCTACTGTTGTAAAAAGCCGGTTTTGCATTTCAACTAACTTTGGTTCCAAGTGCTTATCTAGTGGCTTCCACCAGTTCAGTAGTTCGATAATTATTTTATCAACATTGTGCTAGGAACCATGCACTAAACTAGATGTGGAGGAAGGAGGTGATGGGTGAAGACTAGCTCTTTAAAAATTGGCAGCACACATGTGTTGCTTAATATTTTTTGTATTTAAATGACTTTAATAGATTATAATAAAGTTTAGGCCTTAGCATAGGTTGTCAATTTCCAATTGCATTTTAATTGAATTGTATTATGTTAGCACCCAAATATCCCAATGGGGACCCATTGTGCTGGGTGCTACACAAACATACAAGAGACATTCCTGCCCTGAAGGGCTAGTCTTCACCTATCACCTCCTTCCTCCAGATCTAGTTTAGTGCATGGTTCCTAGCACAATGTTGATAAAATAATTATCAAAATTTACAGGACAGGAGAGAAGTTGAGGTTTGCTCTTCCCTCTGTTGATTAACTGGAATTTCACTGTTGAGGTTTATCTCTGACTTAGTTAAAATGGAAGAAAACTCTGCAAGGGTAATAACAGGATCCCACCCAGTAATCACCTAATAATATTTAGCTAGTTTATGTAGATACAGGAACTGATTAAGACATACCCATAGTGCCTATGTCTACAATGCAATTAAACAGGCACGGCTGGCTCATATCACCGACTCAGGCTCGTGTTTAATTGTGGTGTAGACATTCAGGCTCAGGCCCCTAATTAAACAGCTCCTTAGTCCAAGCCACACAAGCCTGTCAGCTTGCACAGGCCAGCCATAGGTTTTTAATTGCAGTGTAGACATATCCTATGGGGCCAATCCAATGCCAACTGAAGTCAATGGCAGTCTTCCCATTGGTTCAATGGGTGTTGGATCAGACCTCAGAGGCACAAGCCTAGTGTCTCAGCTCAAGAGTTATGTGATGACATCAACCGATGAGCCTCAAAACGTGACCCAAGTGATATCAGTGCCTGAATCTGTAGACAGCCTTGAACTATAGTTCTTCCTCTTAAATGGGAGAACTGCCCCATGCATTTTAATGGGTTATTAATTCAGTATTCTGCTGTTCGGGGGGGGGCTCTGCCAACACTCATCCAGAGGGACAGTATGCGTGGGTAGCCCTTGCTGCCATCACCCTATAATGTTGTTTCTGGGGTGATAGCCTGCCCAAACAAACATGTTTGTGGGACCCCACCAGCATAGTACATGCCTTTTATGTGGGTGAGCCATGGCAGTGTGGCAGGACACACTGTAACCCATGAAGCAAGCGTCAAGGGCTGGAATGACTTGGTGCAGCCCTGTTTTGGATAGCCTCTTTAGAATTATGTGCTTCCCCTAACCCCTATTTTTACAGCCCTCAATATATTGCCTTTATCTTTAGTGCTACGTATCTGGCCAGATGTGTCTAAATCAGTAGTAAAGGAGAACGAACGTCAAAAGTTCTCCAGTGCTATAGAAAATGGAGAAAGTACACCACTGTAGTGTCTCGCCACTTGTGTGTGGCATTAGAGGCTGCCCAGAGAGGCATGGCCCACAACCACAAGCTACAGCATACATGGGAAACTCTGGCCCAAACTGTGTGGTTCTTATAGCACCAGTGAAGACTGTCTACTCTTTCACTAACCTCTCAGGTCCCCTCACCACTTTCCTGGGCAACTAGGGACCTTGTCCTTGAAGGATGGTGAAGCCCTAGCCTGCAGATGGTTGAACTGCCCTGAAAATGTATATTTGACAAAATGTGTTGTTGCCATGAAGGGACTGTTAGCAAGAGGATCATGCGGCACAGCTTCAGATCTGATACCCAGGGCCTCTGTTCTTTGCTTTTGCTATCCTCTGCACCACACAGAAAACGGGAGCACAATTCATAGACATCCCCCTCTACTGACAGCCTGCTAGGGCATAGCTGCCCTGGGAAGAGCTAAAACATAAATGGAAAAAAAGACTGTTTGTATCTAATACACAGGAAAAATAGTTCAAGAACAGTTTATCTTTGGAAATTTCAACCCCATACCACTGCCAAAATCAGCTAGACCGAGGATGACCTGTTAAGTAAGTGTTAGCTATGGAACTTAAATATGCCCCAGACATTTTAGCTTAGTACTGTACTAAGTCCTTCCAAGATTTTAAAAAACAAAAGAAACAAAGAAACGTATTTAATTTGCTTAGTTGCGGGCCATTCCCAATCTTCCTTTTAAATATTCTGCCCCTTTGGAGATGTAAACCCTACTATCCATTGTTCCTAATTTGAAGTGAAGCACTACACAATGCCAGTAATATTTTTTTCAAATGTTATTAAAATTGAAAATTCCAAAACACTTGGAATGAAGCCATAAATATTTACAAAATCTAAAGTTAATTATAAATCAATAAAGCTACCAGGGTATTACAAGTATTAACACTTATACCAGAAAAGAACTAGACATCAGGCATATAAGCAGTATAAGTACATTTATTACATCTTAAAAAAAAAAAAAAAAAAAAACACCCTTGTTTCTAGTGAGAAAGAATTCCATGCACTGCTTTATTGCTAACCTTTCAACAGGATCCCTCAGCATGACGATAAGTTTGGCATGGGGCTGGAAAGCATGGATGAAATCCTGGATTAAAAATGGAGGTTCTCCATCAGTACTGTTGTCATAGAAGAAAACCCAGGCATTGTTATCCCACATTGTAGAAGCACTGGCCTCTCCTAGAAATGACAAGTATTTACAATGAGTATCTGTGAGTAATTTTTTTTTCTTTACATTGGCACAAAAGATGTAGATCCTGATCCTCAGATGGTGTAAGTCAGTCTGGCTCCATTGACTTTCATGGCCTTATGCTGATTTACACTGCCTGAAAATCTGGCCCATATTTCTGCAGAATCAGGAAGCTCTTAAAGACACGTTTATATAATTACACAAATTATCACTGTCATTATGCTGTACTTCTGAAAATGGTTGATGAATATGCAAATATATTTAACTTTAAAAGGGTGTGACCAATTATGTAATGGACAGAATTTGTACTCTAGTGGTAGTAGAGCTATTTCCTACCGTCCAGACAGGACGAACTTATATCCATCCCATAGAGATCTTCAATTCCACCTTATCTTTAAAGTACTTTCTGAGAGTTACTTTTAACACTTCCCTAATTGCAGGGAAGTAAGCCCTAAGTGAATGACATCATTTGTAATGGCCAGCCTGATAAAAAATGTAAAGAACCACTCCAGACAATCAGTATTGCTTAAGACCAGTGGTTCTTAGCCCCTGGTGGGCCGGGCCGGTTTGTTAACCTGCCATGTCCGCAGGTTCCGCCGATCGCGGCTCCCACTGGCCGCGGTTTGCCGCTCCGGGCCAACGGGGGCTGCAGGAAGGGCGGCCAGCACGTCCCTTGGCTCGCGCCACTTCCTGCAGCCCCCACTGGCCTGGAGTGGCGAACCGCGGCCAGTGGGAGCTGTGATCAGCCGAACCTGCTGTTGCGGCAGGTAAACAAACCGGCCCGGCCCGCCAGGGGCTTTCCCTGAACAAGCGGTGGCCCCAAGTTTGAGAACCACTGGCTTAGACCATGAACTGAGAATTTGAGAGATACAGAGGCAATGTGGGAATAAAAGCATCAGTCAGCTTGTCTGTGTCACAGTGTATTGAATCTTTCCTTCTCTTCAGTTATTATTGGAGCTTTATTATACACCATCAGAGATACTGTACCATAACATCATGTCCCATTGTCTCAAGTACAGATATGCACTTAAAAGAAAGACAAAATCAACTGATTTCAGAATGAATAATAAAATACAGTTAAAGACCAGATTCTGATGTCTTTAGGTCAAGAAAAACCTTACTCTGAAAGTAGTGTCATTTATTTTAATAGGACTACTCCTGGAGTAAGTTGCTACTCAGTAACTACTCAACTGAGTAAAGGATATCAGAATCTAGCCAATAGTATCACATACTGCATCTATCTTTTAAACTGTACTGTCTCCTTCTGCTGAGTAACACTAAAACTAATGAGACAAAATTTGCTTCAACAAAATGTATGCTTTAGCCTTTTTCAAGCTCTCTTTTTGCCAATGTGGGAGGCACTAATTTCTGTTAATGAGTTTTTGAACCAAAAGGGATGAGAAAAAAAAACCCTTGTAATTGATAGTTCTGTGATTTAATCATGTACAAGTACATATATGCAAATATATTCTTATTGTAGGGAATTTTCTTTTTCTCTTTCTTTGCCTCCTCCTCTTCTTTGTATTTGAATCCTCATTTTGGAAAAATCCAATCAAGTTTTTAAATTTAAAATAAAAATTGCCAAAGCCTTCATACTAAATAAGCATTTATCAATTCCTTTAGGCTCCACTTTTACCTACTGTACTTCACTAAAAGAACCTGGAAGCCATTAGAGACCAGAATTATTTACTGATATTCTCATTGTCACTGTCTTGAAAGGAGAAATTGGGGCTCTACAGTCTAAGACTGGAAGTCCAGAAGATCTGTGGTTTCTCTTTCCAAATCAATTATAAACACCATTACATGACCTTGAGCAGAGCATTTGACATGTTAGTTCAGTACAGGTCAGTTCAGCTCAAAAGCTGGGTAAAGTGGAACCGCAAAAGACTAAATGCAGCATTGGAGCAAAATCCCCACACCAAAACAGGAGTGAGAGTCTGTATTTGTATTACCGGTGTAACAAACAAGATCCAGTGCTGTAAATATGTGTGAAGGCATGTGTGGAATATAAATCTTGCATGGACTGAATAAGAGCAATGCATTTAGATATATGAGTACTCTGACAGTCCAGATTGGCACAGCTCCACTGAAGTCTATGGAATTACACCAATTTACACCAGAGAATTTGCCCCACAGCCTGCATCCAATTTAAGAGCCGTGTTAGGCCCCAGATGCATCGGAACCAGTGTTGTCCTGCTGTGTGGGAAGAGGGCAGGAAATGAGGAACCCAGACAGACAGTGGGCTCCATCCATCCTATTGCACAGAGGTGTTTGGGGGGCCAAGCAGCTGTCTAGGGCATGGGCGCAGGCACAGGCATGAGTCCATATATTCATGAATCTACCCACCAAGGAAGCAGTTGACAGCAGCTACAGAAGCTATAGTAACTGCGACAGAAAGCCATTGAAAATAATCTGCAGCCTTTCATCTATCTAGGCAGCCAGCTATCCCGCAGACATAAGCATGGTGTCTGAACAATTAAGATATTCCTTCTCGCCTTTGCTCCTTTGGAACTCCTCTGAACAACAACCCATATAGGACCAGATTCTACCATCCTTACCTACAAGAATAAGAATAGTGGAGTCTAGTCCTTACTTTGGCTGTGGATTTGGATCCACATGTTTACTTTTGTATACATGCTCTCAGTTTCCTCATTCAGGAGAGTGAACTTTAAGCTAAAGATGCTGGTTTTGTGCAGTTAATTTAGTATAGCTTGTGTTCGGAACCAAAACAGGATGACTGTGAGGAACTAAAAGGAAAAAGAAATTAATTCCTACCCATTTGACAGTGTCTCTTTACACATAATACAAATTTAATATCTGTAAAGAGGGTACCCTATTCAACACATGTTGAATTAATCACTGTTATATCCACTGCATTTATATATCAAATTATCATAGCACAATCAAATATGTACTAATTTTTCATATGGACTTAAAGCACATACTTCATGATTAAACTGCCTACTTTCATTAAAAGAATAAATTTACAATGTCCTTAGCCTGAGATTAATGGAATAAAATCATGTCACGTTTTCATAAAACATTCTTGTGAATTTATCAGATTAATGATCGTAAATAAAAAAGTCCTGCTTAGAATGCCTGAAGCTAGAACAGCAGTGTACTCTACAGGTCTTCTAAAGATCTACTGTTTTATTTGCGAAAATATATTACCTAATAAAGATATGACTCAAAGATTGTTAGAATTTGAAAATACTGTTACATGACAAAGTTAAAGGAATGTTTATAGTTTTAATTAAATTTCCCTTTTTAATAATCTGAAGTTTAACAATGCAGCATTCTAAGGAAACCTGATTTTCATACATAATGTAGACTGTCTCTAGACTAGATTGTTTTTTACTGAGGTCATAAAAAACTGATTTAATGAGCATAATAATTCAGAAATTTTCCTGCAAACTTAATAAGGGCCAAAGTAACCTTGGCGATAAGGGAACTGAGACTACAGAAAAAACATGAACTCTAGAAAAAGCTATAACAAGAGGTAAAAGTACTTAAAAATGTACTCTGCTAATTTAAATAAGTGAACTGGGTTTATCTAAGCATTTCACCTGTGAAAGTATTGTAATACTGTAATATACTGTAGTACTGTAATATAAATAGCAGGAATATCTGCAGATGTCCCTGATGGCAGAACTTCACAGGACCCAGTACTGCAATCTTGCCAGGCACAGAACATCCATTTAGGTAAAGGAAAACAACCTGCCTCCAGAGGAAAACAAATAATGCACCTATCTGTAGACAGGGGCCTTACCTGACATCAAATGGCCCTCTGCTATGATTAACTTACCGCAGACATAAAACACTTTGATTAAGCTTATTTTACCATCGCTATAAATGTTACAACGAATTTAGGACCATATTTTCATAAGTAGTATTTGCAGTACCAACGATGATGTGGTTCATCTTGCTGCGCCCTTTTGTTACATCACTCTGTAACACACCCTGAATCTGATATGCAGCCAAGTCAAACAGATCAAGGTAATCTTCCACTGGGTAGCGATCATGAAATCCATCCCTCAGACGAATTATTCCTAAAAACAAAACCCTAATGAGTAAAAGAGAAGCTAGAAAATTAAACTCAAGAGCCAGATCCACAGTTGGAGTTAATCAGCAAAACTCCATTGACGAAGAGGGAATTAAAAAATTTGGAGGAGATCTTTTGTTTATTAATGCTTTTCACCTACCAATCTAATTAACAGTAATAGTAAATTGAACTGGTAACAAAATGATATCAAGGTATAATTCCTATTTTATTCTTTTGGGGTGGATCCAATTTCTGTGAAAGCCAATAGCAAAACACTGTAATCCTTATGCTACATTTTCCTCTACATGCACCTTGCAGCATCACCGGCCCATCTCCAGCATCACCGGCCACTCTTAGGTATCCTCTGCTCCTTTTTCCTTTTTGTGCCTGCTCTCTCCACTTGTTCCTGATCCTCTTCCCATTTCCCTATTCCATCTTGTGTGCATTCCTGTTCTTACTCTAGAGATTAGTAAGGCCCAGCTCTGAGAAGCTGCCCTTGCCTTACCTTGATTTATACATCCTGGCTCTTCAATTGCAAATTACGCCAATTTAGATCTATGGGAGTCTGAGTGCAAGGGAGTCTGTTAATGTAAGGAAATCTAACGTTACACTTCACCTCTGAATTTGGCCCTGTCTCTCCCATATGCACCCTCCTGGCAGACACAATCAGCCAAGATGCTTTGGCTGACAAGCCCTACATTTAAACATCTGGAGATTAGAAGCAGGGTATTCTCTGTGGAAGGTTCTAGGAACTGAAATTCACTCCCTCCATTGATCTGACAGAACTTGAGCCTATTAACCATCAGGTCATGATATAAGGCTTATCATTTATTTCCAGGCTTTTACCTGAGGGGCTGACTGTGAAGAATGAATTTGATTTTAATAGATTTTTAAGACTAGGAAAGAATGCATTATGATCATCTACTCTGACTCTCTGCTTTGTACAGCCCATAGAATTTCACCCAGTGATTCCTGAAGTAGAAGAAATTGTTTCTTTCCTATTATGTCTAATTTGGTGGGGAAATCTATTTGAGGATGACATTTACTTGTGCTATACTGTGTGATTCCTAAATTATGACTGTGCACTCAAAATATCTGATGAGCACATTTTAGATTTCTAAATATAATAATAAATTAAATACATGATTTATGGTAACAGACAAGAAAAACTAATGTGGAAAAGGAGATATCTACCTATCCTTTTCTTCATTTGTTTTGTTTCCGTGTGTGTGTGAATACACACAAATATAAAATGTGTGTGTAAACAGATATAGATACCTCCTTTTCCACGTATGGGTGGGGTTAATATTTATATGTCTAGCCAGAGAAATGCAGAGCGTCTCCAATCTCCATTCAGCCAAATACTGAAATCCTAACTCAGGTTTTACTCAGTCGTCACTCAAGGATATTTATATAAATAAACCATCTGTGGTATATACATGAACATTAAACAAAATATCACAGATGTTATTAGAAGTGAATCAGGAAAGTTGGGCTTTTCTAAGGTCTAGTCTACACTACAGAGTCAGGGCCACGCAAGACAGCTTACATCGACCTAACTATGGAAGTTTCTACACTTAATCTCACTCCTGCTGACGTAACTGCCCTGTTATGCCGTCTTAATAACTCCACTTCCATGAGTGGCGTAGAGTCAAGGTCAATATAATTAGGGCAACGCACTGTCAGTATAGACACTGATTGTTACTAGCTTTCAGGAGCTGTCCCACAATGCCCCACACTGACAGTACAATTGATACAAGTGCTCCTGGTGAGGACGTGCACTGCTGACACAAGGAGCAAACTGCAGACATGCACAAGCGATGTAATTACTGTGGTGACTGTATGCCAGTATATGTTAAGACAAATTAATTTTGTAGTGTAGGTATGGCCTAAGTCTGAGCCAACTTTCTACTGAGCTGCTGCTCCACAAATGAAACACTTATGTGTTCACTAAGGGCTACTTTTCCAAGGAGTTTAAAGAAGAAAACAAGTAAAATCTAAAAAGGGCACATAACCATTTCCCTGTGCAGGATATAGAACCCCAGCAAAATAAGAAGATAAATACATTAGCAGAAAAAGGATATGCTTTTAAACCAAACTAAGGAATACAATCATAGAATCATAGAAATGTAGGACTGGAAAGGACCTTCATAGGTCATTTGGTCCTTCCCCTGCATTGAGGCAGGACATAGTACTATGTAGACCATCCCTGGCAGCTGTTTGTCTAACTTGTTCTTAAAAACCTCCAATGACAGAGACTCCACAACCTTCCTAAGTAATTTATTCCCAAGCTTAACTACCCTTACATTTAGGAAGGTTTTCTAATTTCCAACCTAAATCTCCTTGTCTGCAATTTAAGCCCATTGCTTCTTGCCCTGTCCTCAGTGGTTACAAAGAACAATTAATCACCCTACTCTTTATAACAATTTTCACATACTTGAAGATTTATGGGCCCCCCCTCAGTCTTCTCTTCTGTAGACTAAACAAAACCAGTTTTTCCCTCGTAGGTCATGTTTTCTAGGCGTTTAATCATTTTTGTTGATCTCTTCTAGATTTTCTTCAATTTAGCTATATCTTTCCTGAAGTGTGGTGCCCAAAACTGGACACAATACACCAGCTGATGCCTTGTCAGTGCTGAGTAGAGGTGGGAAAATTACTCCTCGTGTCTTGCATGCAACACTCCTGCTAATACATCCCTGAATGATGTTTGCTTTTCTTGCAATAGTATTAAGTTGTTGATCCATATTTAGTTTGTGATCCACTATAACCCCCAGACCTGTTTCTGCAGTACTTCTTCCTAGGCAGTCATTTCCCATGTGGTATTTGTGCAGTTGATATTCCTTCCTAAGTGGAGTATTTCAAATTTGTACTTATTGAATTTCATCCCATTAAATTCAGACCATGTCTCCAGTTTGTCAAAATCATATTGCATTCTAATCCTGTCCTCTGAAGCACTTACAACCCCTCCCAGCTTAATATCATACACAAACTTTATGAGCGTACTCTCTATGCCATTATCCAAATCACTGATGAAGATAATGAATAGAACCAGACCCAGGACAGATCTCTGTGGGATACCACTCAATATGCGCTTCCAGTGGGATTGTGAACAATTGATAACTACTCTCTGACTATAGTTTTCCAGTTAGTTGTGCACCCACCTTGTAGTAGGTTCATCTAGGCTATATTTCTCTAGTTTGTTTATGAGAAGGTTATGTGAGACAGTACCAAAAGCCTTACTAAAGTCAAGATATAACACATCTACTGCTTCTCCCCCCCTCTGCCTCCCAGCATACACAAGTCTTGTTATTATGTCAAAGTATATTAGGTTGGTTTGACATGATTTGTTCTTGATAAATCCATATTAACTGTTGCTCATTACCTTATTTTCTTCTAGGTGCTTGCAAATTGATTGTTTTGATTATTTGCTCGATGATCTTTCTGGGTACTGAAATTAAGCTGACTAGCCTATAATTTCCTGAGTTGTCCTTATTCCCCCTTTTTTAGATGGGTACTATATTTGCCCTTTTCCAGTCTTTTGGTATCTCTCCCCTCCTCCACGGATATACTCCTCTATCATTTTATCAAAAGTTAATGGGGGACTTACTTAACTTGAAGAAGGCACTACTCTCTGAAGAGTTATGCTTCCATTTCAGTAACTGCGGTTCTTTTGAAATGTTAGAATCTATGTTTACTCACCAAATCGCTTCCTTGTCCACCAGTGTGGTTCTTTAATTGCTGAGAATCTAACATCTGGGTGTAACCTGAGCCTGTCATAAAGATCGGTCGTTCCACATTTTGGCTGGCCTATTATGTAGAAATGAGGAAGACAGCGCAGCCGATAGTGCTTATCCTTATAATGATACAAGTGGTTCCAAAATACTTTTCTGAGGTAATCAAATATGGTCCGAAAACGCTTTGAATACAGTGCATATGAGTTTGTTGTGTAAGGATCTGTTGTAGTATTTCCTCTATATTCTTCATACCAACAAGGATTCTTGCTATTTGGAAGGAATTTATTAGGAATTATAGAAAACATCTGCAACATAAAGAACAATAATTTCAGTCAAGCAAGGTTTATAATGACACTTTCTTATTTAACACAATTAGTGAACACAACGCAACCACCATCATTTTTCTACATTTTTTTTTTTTGCCAATTGCACAACTCTGCTGTTGACCAAACTGGAGCCAGACCCTGCACAGCTGCATGAGGTGGAGAGAGGGTGCAGAGCCAGATGGAGAAGGGAGAATATTCATACACTCATCTATTTTAAGGCCAGAAGGGACAACTATAATCATCTAGTCTGATTTCCTACATAACACAAGCCATAGCATTTCACTCAGTAATTCCTACAGTGGAGGAATACTTCCTCCTGAATCCATAAGCGAATGTGATAAACCCCAGCAATTTATGGTCAAAGTACTACACTTAAGCAAGAGTCATACAATGCCTCTCAGCTCCCCTCTAGAATATGCACCTCTGTACCAACCAAATGGCTGCTGGCACTTTTAGAGTCCAGCCCAATTCCTGTCAAAGACAATGGAAAGGCTTCCAGTGACATCAATGGGGATTGGCTTAGGACCTAAAGAAACAACTGAGCCAAGAAATATTTAAGAATAAAACTGAACATATTTTCCATTGTATCACTTAATACCAGAAGTATTTTTGGGGAGGGTGCTGGGGGGGGGGTTAATGAAGGAAAAGATTGAGGACAAAATCAACATAGTAAAAAAACACCTTCTGCTGTTAGCTCTATTAGGGCTATCCAGAAGCACTGTATGACTCTTGCTTAAGTGCTGTACTTCAACTACAAATTGAGCGCCTCTAGCCTCCATTTAGCCAAATCCTGAAATCCTGTCTCAAGTTTTACTCAATCTTCACTCAGGAATAAATCCCATTTCTGACTTTAGTGAAAGACTTCCCAATTTAGCCCATTGACTTCAATGGGAGCGGAGATGTTCAGCCTTCTCAGAATCAGGCCTTATCTTTATGTTGCAAGCATCGCTAAACTCTATGAAGCCTGCTGGAATTTGTAGTACTACTTAATTTAAGGAATCCTTAAAATAAGCTTGCAAAGAATAATAATTAGTAGCACTGAAAAAAAAAAAGCCAAAGATAAAATAATCAGATGAAATTAACTTCCAGTTTTTAATTCTGAAATACAAGATTTGCATGAGTGTTTGGAATACCAATTACTAGATTTCTGGGAAGGCACACTAGCAATCAGTTATTAAGGGAGGCTGTTTTTTATTTATCAGTTAAATGTTTTGGCACATCTGACTAACTCCTCTGAATTATTTTGAATAAAACGACAAGGAATAAGATCAATATAATTGTACTACTCATGCAAGATTGTCAGACTTCTTTTCTCAGATGTTCAGATCATTTATATAATTCATCTGTTTTGCCTATAGCTCAAATACAAATCACACCCACACACAGAGAAACGTGCATGGAATAACAACAAATTATTGACTAAGGTGAAGATGCGAATTTACGAGACTTGTGAGCGGTCATCCCTGCTTTATGGTTCAGAAACGTGGACTATATATGCTAGGCACATCAGGAAACTGAATAGTTTCCACATGAGATGCCTGCACAAGATCCTGAAAATAAAGTGGGAAGACAAAATACCAAACACAGAGGTGCTGGAGCGTGCAGACTGACACACTTAGAATCCACTATCCAGAAGAAGAGGTTGCAATGGATTGCTCATGTCAAGAGAATGGGAGAAGACTGTATTCCCAAGAATATTTTGTACATCAAGTTTCGAGACAGCTCTAGAAAGCGGGGTCACCCTTTATGTGGTACCACGATACGTGCAAAAATGACATGAAGTTGTTCAGCATCAATGTAAAAAGCTGGGAGGAGCGCGCAGAATCCCAGTGCAGAACATCTGGCACTGGGTGCAGCTCAACATGAAGCAGCTTTGATCTAGAGCAGGGATCGGCAACCTTTGGCATACGGCTCGCCAGGGTAAGCACCCTGACAGACCGGGCCGGTTTGTTTACCTGCCGCGTCCGCAGGTTTGGCTGATCGCCACTCCCACTGGCCACAGTTCACCGGCCCAGGCCAATGGGGGCGGCGGGAAGCAGTGGCCAGCACATCCGTTGGCTTGCGCCACTTCCCACAGCCCCCATTGGCCTGGGACTGTGAACTGCGGCCAGTGGGAGCCGCGATCGGCCGAACCTGCGGACGCGGCAGGTAATCAAACCGGCCCAGACCGCCAGGGTGCTTACCCTGGCGAGCCGTGTGCCAAAGGTTGCCAACCCCTGATTTAGTGGATGGAAGCAAAACAAGAAAGAAGAAAGCAGCGTGCAGTAATCTTAGACTACAACTCAGACAACACATGGAACTGTGACATTTGTAACAAGCTGTGTCACTCTCGTTTTGGGCTTGTCAGCCATAAGTGGATTCATCAGGCACTTGATTAGACCTCTTATGCATACACCATGGTCCAGTGGATCGACAGTTGCATATTATACATATACAGATAAATATATTTATCTGTAGGGAAAAGACTGCAGCAGTTGGTGTTCCAGATCCATATCGACTTCAATTAGCTATACTGTTTTACCTCATCTGAAGATCCGGCCCAGAATACTTGAAATAAACAAACATACATGCATACATCAGTTTCAGGGGGAGTTTAGTTTATACTTACATGCAGTTCTTGTTTCTTCAGATCTTCTAAATCTGGACGTTGTCTGTTTATAAACTCAATCTTTGAAGTAATAGTGTCAATAATTAATTTAATGCTTGGATAATCCCTTACATATGAAATATTAATTTTAGAAGACTGGTAATGGTCTTTCGTCTCACTAAGGCTTTCATTGTCCATTAAGTTTGGGTTGCCAGTAAAAGCTCCATAATGGAATGGCGAAGGTATTAGTAATAGGCCATGTTTGGCTCCAGTCAGTATGTATGATGCCATCACTAAAGTCATTATTATCAACCCAAATATCAAGCTGCATAGCTTCCCTTTCCTCAAGCAAAAAAATCCATTCCAGCTTTCATTATGATCAGTCCTTACTTCCAAAACCGCTAGCAAGTTCATCTGCTTACTATCCACATACAAAGGAATTATATTTCCTTGTTTGCACACAGGACACTTCTGGTTAATATGATTAGACCCACGGCATCTGAAACACTGTTTGTGCAAGTCATTTGGTAATAACTGTATGCAACAATTAATGCAATGCCTCATATTAGTACCGTTAAACTGCTATATTAATGAGCCATGAATAGCCATAAAATATTTCTGATACATACAAATTATTTTCTGAAAACTTGAAATAATTTAATTCCTTGCATTATGATATATGCTGTAATTCAGAAAGCCAGGTTCAAACCAAAACAGCTAAAATATGCTGAAATTAATATACTGTCTCAGTCACAAATGAAAAAAATACAAATAAAGCTATGGTGGACATGTTTCATAAAGACTTGGCTCCTTAAGGGAAATCTAGTAAAATAAAAAGCAACCGCAAGTCTTGCTCAAGTTTTTCCCATTGAACAAAATGAGATGGAAGAAACTTCACTATATAGTGTGAAAATACACAAAAAATAAAAAGACCTCATTGTCCTCTGATATATTTAGGAGTAAGCAATATATGTAGCCCAGACAGAAGGTGCCTTGGAAAGTCCAATATGCTCTCAAAAAAGGTAGGTTCCAAAATGGAGTGCTGCTTCTGAAAGTTTCATCTACATAAAGGTAGCTTCAAAGATCTGTGTTGCATAACCTAAAAAAAATAAAAAACAAAAAATATATATGGGTATATGCCAATAGATAAGCCATTACATTAATCAGCTGCAATACAAGTACGAGCTATCACTCACAAACAAATTCTTAGTTAATTTAGCAACCTTAATTGAAAGATATCTTCTACTTAAAAACAAAAAAATTATAGTTACAAAATTTAAACACACTGAAAATTTGGAAACTCAGCTAAAAGCTCTCTAACCCATACTTAGACTCAGTTTGAGAGCCCTTTGCTCACACTCTTAACCTGTTACTCACGCACAAGTTGCACAATTGTCTTCAGTAATTACAAACTGTTTATTTACATTGGTGAGCAAGCTGGCCCTTTCTTCGGTGACTTCTTCGATTGAATACATGAAGGCCCTTAGGCATTGCAAAGCAAAGTGTTCGGGCACCTAAGGTGTGGAGATTAATGGAAGGAGGTGGCACACGTCAGGACCCTAATGGGTCTCTGGGTGATCGCTACTTCCCACCACAGATGTAATGAGGTTGAGTAGTGTCCGCAAAAGAGAAACTAAACAACGAATTATTTCTCAAGAAAGGTTTTTATTGACTTATGACTATAAAGGCAACACAGACAGAATGTGCCTAGCGACTTCACGTGTACTGTAACCATCTCCAACCAACACAAATTCATATGCAATACTGATACATTAATCAACTATAGTTTACTAATTTTAACCTACCTATTAACTTATTTAACAATTTATAAACTTTTACAGACTTTTATGATAAACTTGATGGTAACTTTTACTGAAGATGGGCACAGCGACATGCAAAGCTATTATTGTTTACAAACTACTAGCTTCACCAATGCTGTACCAGTTTCCAGCAAGGCACAAAAACATATACAGTTATTATATATTGATTAACTATTGACTACTACTATCTCTAAACAACTTAAACAATTTACTAATATAATTAAACTATAGTATTAATACAGACTTAAGATTAACTAGCTCGAGCACAACCAGACCTCTTCACTTCAAAACCTTACCCTGCATTCTTCCAAAGATACATTACCTTCAGTTGACCATTTTCTGCACTGGCCAGGCACAGATAGTCAGTGAGGCGCAAGTCCCTTTGGTTCAGGGGGTGTATGTGAGCCTGACAAAGAGCGATCTCCTTTAGGTTAACACACACACACACACACACACACACACACACACACTTGCGTCTTTACACCTATTTTATACGGTATTTGCTGGCCGTGTTTCAAAACAGGTCAACCAGTCAAGGTGGCCAAATGTTCTAGGGTGGTATTTGCAGTTGTTTTGATCTTATGAACTGTGCACCTGTGCTCAGCTCATCTCTTCTCTATGCGGCTAATGGTGGTCAATTTGCTAGACTCAAAAATGCTTGAGTTAGCTTAAAGAGATATTTGGTTGCAGAGCATAGTAACCACAGGTCTGTATTTATCTTTACAGAGTTTCCTTTTTAGTTTATAAAGCTTCCTAGCTAGATTATGCTTATGCTTGCAGGATTCAACTGTACTCGCTTCTTACAACTTCCAGAAGTTTTAGGCCTAACACTGCTTAGTCTGACACTACTTGACAAGGCTTATGCACATTAATCACATAAGGTACCTAGAAAATCATAGGAACAACACTGATCCACAAACCTAGGCTCCCTGTACGATGAATGGGAAGAGATAAGTGCCTTAGAATATGATTCACAAAAGACAGCATGGTAGAGGGCTCCCTACCTAAAATAGCCAATAGGAGATGCTGATGTGCTAAGGCCACCACTTTCTCAGAGATAAGTGCCTAAGTCCAGGCTGCAGGGAGGTGCCTACCTCTAATCACTATCCATGTATGGGAACTCCTCTCCTGGCTTAGGTCCCTCATCATTTCTTGTAGGAACGAATTAGGTGCCTGACTCACTCCATATGAAACAGCCAGAGCCACAGATAGTAGTGGTTTTTCATAGATTCCAAGGACAAAAGGGACCACTGTGGTCATCTAGGTTGACCTCTTATATAACACAGGTCATAGAACTTCCCCAAAATAATTCCTACAGTATATCATTTTGAAAATCGTTCAATCTTGATTTCCAGGATGTCAGTGATGGAGAATCCGCCATGACCCTTGGTAAATTGTTCCAGTGGTTATTCTCTGGTAAAAACGTATGCCTTATCTCCAGTTTGAATTTGGCTAGCTTCAACTTTCTGCCATTGGATCATGCTATACCTTTCTCTGCTAGAATAAACAGCCCCTTATTAAATACTTGTTTCCCAGGTATGAACCTATAGGCTTAATCCAGTTACACCTTAACCTTTTCTTTGTTAAAATAAACAGATAGAGTTCCTTGAGTTTATCAGTATAAGGCACATTTTCTAATCCTTTTATCTTTCTGTGGTTCTCCTCTGAGCCCTCTCCAATTTATCAACATCCTTTTCGAATTGTAAGCACCAGAACTGGAACAGTATTCCAGCAGGGTTTACACCAGTGCCATTATGTCAGTGGTGATGACCTAATAACTTTTAGCCAAGGGGTTAGAGTACTCACCTGGGAAGTGGGAAACCCAGGTTCAATTCCCCCTTGCCTGGCGGAGGGGAGAAAAGATTTGAACATGGTTCTCCCACCTCTCAGGAAAAGTCTCTAACATTTGAGACTATGGGATATTCTTATGGGGGTTCCCTCAACCTTTCCTGTTGAATCTGTTTCACTGCAGAATAATACTTAAACAGTCACTGGGATGGATGGACGGACACACACACACACACACACACACAGGTTAGGGCATCCACCTGGGGGGCAGGAAACCCTGGGTCAAATCCCCCTGTTCCAATCACTTTTTATTTATTCACAGTGGTACAGCTTCAACAGGATCATAATGAGGGACTTAGGCACCCAAAAAACAGAACTTATTTGCCTAAATCTGGCAAATTTAGGCACTAAGTAACATCCTGGATTCCACCATTCTGTTCCGTCCTCAAGAGTCTATTATGTGAACACCCAACCCTCTTCCTGCTCACGGAAACTGCCTCTGCTATATTCCCAGACCAGAGACAGCATAAAACAAAAAGCAAACACACACAACTTGCACAAGCCCTTGTGCTGCTCAGTCCTTTCACAGGGCACTCACTGCAACCAGAGCTAGGGCCGGCTCCAGGCACAAACCCTCCAAGCATGTGCGTGGGGCGGCATCTGGAGGGGGGCAGCGCTCACTCGGGGACAGCGGGGCCCCAGCCAGGCTCGCCGCCCTCCTCTCAGCGCTCCGGCCGGCTGGGGAGAGCGGGGCTGCGGCCGGGCTCGCCGCCCTCCTCCCGGCGCTCCGGCCGGCCGGGGAAAGTGGGGTCGCGGCCGGGCTCGCCACCCTCCCCTGCCGCGCTCCCCCCTGGGGGGGGCGGGGGGCAGCGGGAGGCTTTTTTGCCTGGGGCGGCAGAAAAGCCAGAGCCGGCCCTGACCAGAACTGTCCCCTTTGACCTCCTCAGCAGCCTGTCAATCCTTAAAGGAACAGAGCAGAGGTAAATCTAACCCTGATATTCCCTTACCAGTGCTACACATCCATTTAACTGGGGGGGAGGGGTAATAGAAGCAGTGGTTCAAAAGGTTGGATAGGGGTGTTTCTGACAGTTTCTTTCAATGCTGCAGGGCCTTCTAAAGACAGAGTGAAGTGTCCAGTTGAGTGAAGGTTGTGGATGTGCTGGTAGTCGAGAGCAAGAACTCAAGATAGGAGCTCTGATGGTTGGACTGGGTAGCTCTGGGATGTTGTGGGGGGCTACAGATGGCCCATGATATACAGAAAAATCATTCAAAAAGAACAGGAGTACTTGTGGCACCTTAGAGACTAACAAATTTATTAGAGCATAAGCTTTCGTGGACTACAGCCCACTTCTTCGGATGCGTGCAGCGTGGGCTGTAGTCCACGAAAGCTTATGCTCTAATAAATTTGTTAATCTCGAAGGTGCCACAAGTACTCCTGTTCTTTTTGCGGATACAGACTAACATGGCTGCTACTCAGAAAAATCACTGAGAAACTTACCATTAGCAGTCAGTTTACATTTTGGAAGGGCACTTTTGCAATGAAATGGTTAGGAATGTTGTGTTTCTTTAATAAAAATATATATTAGCGGTGCCATTTGACAGCTAAGGCCCCAGCAAAAGCACTTAAGCATGTACATATCTTTAAGTATGGGAGTAGTCCCACTGAAGTCATGGTAGACTGAGTTCCTTTGATCAGGGTTAAAGGCTGCATACAGTATCTCATGCAAAGACTTCCAAGCACTGAGAAGACTTCAATGACACTACTCACAAGCTTAAGTTTATACAGGTGCTTAAGTGTTTACCTAGACTGGGGCCTAAATCATTCTCAATTAAATACTTCACCACACAGGTGCTCATGTAGAACCAGGAGGCAAAGTCATTAATAAACTTCTTTATTTAAAACCAGTTTTGTTTGAAATTACCCTATTACAGGAAGAATTCAGAGCAGAGAAATCAGAAGTGATAAATCCAAACATTAGCTTCCCAAAAAGAGTTAGATTCTTTGAACTAAGGTCAGAAACTTAAATTTTTAGTGTCTTAACTCAAAATCAGATATGCTGATTTGCTTCAAAGTTTTTATTTTATTTATTCATTTAGTTAATATCTTCTTTTAAGCTAGGCTGACCAGATAGCAAGCATGAAAACTCTGGACAGGGGATGGGGGGGTAATAGGAGCCTATATAAGAAAAAGCCCCAAATAGCGGGACTGTCCCTATAAAATCGGAACATCTGGTCACCCTATTTTAAGCTTCCACATAATCAGGGAAAAAAATTAATTTGATTTGTTTTGTTTTTGAAAAAGTTCAGAGGGCAGAGGTGTCCAACATAGAGCTTTTGGGGTAACAAACAAAATATACCAGCCTCCAGTATCTTTAACATCTAATAATCCTTTGGTTTGGGCAAAGTAAGCCAGAAAAGCTTTTAAAATAATTTGGAAAAAAAAAATCGAACATAACAGTGAATGTAAGGTGAGAGGGATAGCAAAATGATGAAGGAAGCCAAGATGGAAAACAGCTGGGATACATCGTTATCAATGGATAATGTTTAATTTTGTTTTTAATATACCAGTAAACTGTGTAAACATCTCTTTACAAAGTGAAGGGGATCTTACTGAAGTCCATCCCTTTCCCACAGACTTCAGAAAAAAGATACTTATTGGTATTTGATTCTTATTTAGAGCTCAGTGCAAAGCCTACTGAAGACATTGGCAAGACCCCCATTGATTTCAATGGGCTTTGGATCAGGACACCATGACTTGGGAAACTATAGTTCTCAATACACACACACACACACACACACACGCTCACAATGAAAATAACTCTTCAGCTAAGCAAGTAAAATGAGGAGGAAGGGGCATATGAGATGGGAAGTACTGAATGCCTTATGGTTCTGAAATACAAGCCAAAACATCCTTATCTTGGTCCCTGTTTTCTATTTCCCTCTTCTTTGCACATATGAAAAAAGATGGCATTTACTCTGCATTGCTCTAGCACTAAGCCATACTGCATCGCCAAGCATCGTGCACCCGTCATATATAGTTTTTATTTCAAAATCAAGGAGTTACGTTCCAAAATAGGAGTTGCAAGGAGAAAATGGAAACTGGAGGCTGAACCACAATGGTGGGTTGTGTTGGAGATGAGATAACTTCCCCAGAAATAAAAGAGCATTCTATTTTCTAGTCCCTGTGTGGGCAGCCTCAGTATTAACCGGCGCAACAGAAGGATCATTAGCAAACCATTTATAAAAAAATTGTAATTGAGAAACCCTGCAGGTTAGATAATTGAATGTCCCTTCCGTGCAAGATCGATAAAGGGCATCCAGTTTCCCCATAAGAATCATATCAAATTATTGCAGATAAAAGCTGAGATGGCAGAGAAGAGAGCGCCTGAAGAATTCAAGAGAACATTAACTTTAATCCAGCAGAGAGAGAGAGAGAAACACTAGGTAATTAAATTATTGTTTTAATGAAATTAATCTAAGGCCTTGACTAAGACAGAGAACCTTCTGCCAGCTTTTATGGTATCCCTAAAGGCTCAATACCATTGTCGGGGACTTTTTAACCCAGAAGGCATGGTTCGTTGTCTGACCGCAAAGTGAGAGACAGGCAACACCAGCAAGGTCCAATACAAGCTCTTTATTGAAGAGTGCACACAACAATAGAGAGCGGCCCGTCTCCTGAGAGCATGTCCTCATGATTCACAGAGAGACAGGAATGGCCCAGCAACTACAGTTAGCCTAACTTTGGCTAAACTGGCTAAACAACCTGTTCTATACTTCATTTTTTTTGGACTTAACAGTCCCCCCTTTGTCCTTGGAGTACCTCGAAGGGACTCCTGGGACAACTAACTACTGTGAGTGGTAAACTTGGGAGTTTGTTACCTTTGGACAGAACACACCTTGGCGCCCATCCAACGTCCAACTTTTATCATAACATACAAGGCCAGTAAGCTGCATATAATTACAACGGCGCTTCGGAGTACATTATGGAGCCAACCACCTATATCTGGAATTCAATTGAACAGGTTACTCCACCAGGATTCAATTCGCTTCCCTCCGTGGTCTTTTGCTACTTCTATAAGGTGGTTTTCTCTTTCCCAAGTGGCATTATAAACATCTGGGACATACACACAGCATTCTTGTTTAATTAATGCACATGTTCCTCTCTGAGAGGCCAGTAAAATATCTAGAGCCAAGTGGTTCTGGAGAACCATTTGCCTTAGTTTTCTCTGTGCGGTTGCCAAGTCCACCAGGGCATCGGCGTTAGTCTAATTTCCCAGATGGCTCGGTGAATTACGCAATCCTACATGCTTCCTCTCTATGGACCCGGCAGGATTCGGTATGTGGGAGCCCACACCTCCCTAACCGGTCCATATGCTTGGAAGGAGCATTGAGAATGTCCGCACTTCCACTAGGAAAGTCTCCAAGTATTTCTTTATGGCCACAGATCAGATGGTACTCCTGATGTGTCTGTAAGGGCAGTGGGCCAAGCCTGAACATGCTAGATCCCACTGCAATGCCTTCCTCAGTGATATTCAATACCATCTCTGTCAGCAACTTCTGGGTCATAGAACTAAGGGCGGAGATAACATGTAACTTACCAATTCTAGCCTGTACCTGGGTTAGCTGTGCTCCACAAATAAGGCTTGTGGCCTTCTTTAGTTGCCCTAATTTCTTATTATGTTTTTGGTTCTTAAAAATATTTTGAACTACTGCTGTACTATTGGCCTTATTTTATAGGGATCCGGTTAAGTCTCTTTTCTTTTTAGAGGAAATAACTTAAGCACTTTGTTGTGCTAATCTAATAGCAGCCCTTTTTGCATTTAAAATTCAATTAGGGAGGGCAATACATGCTGAAGGACTCATTCAAAACACAGGGCGCAGCCTGTAGAATAAACTCCAAAATCCAATTAAAACTACATTTCTAAGCATGGGTCCCACAAGTTTTTTCCTGCCAGTGTATAATTCTTTGTTTCTTTACTAGGGTCAGTTCTTAATGTTTTTTTTAAGTCAGGAATTCCTGGACTTTGGTGGTTTTAATGGAGCGAGTGTTTCTACTTCTCTTTTTCTGAAACAGTGTGGTTCAGCATCATACAGGGGAGAGGTTACTAGCACATCACCCTGTAATGGGTTTTGCTTCTTTTAGAAAAAAATCCAAAGGCACAGTAGGTCTGTCAGTGGACAAGGGAGAGGTTACTAGCACTTCACCTTGTCTTTTTTTTTCCTTTACCCTGCTGTCCAGAAGGCACAGCAGAGTTAGAAGGAGGAATAGGCTGATCATCAGTCGGAGAGTCCTCCCGAGGTGGAGGGGTCTTTTTGCAGTGAGAAGCATGAGTCCAGGTAGGCAGTCCTTGGCACTTTAAAGCAGTATTGGTGGTTAACAGGACTTGGAAAGGGCCTTTTCAGCATGGAGTCAAAGCAGTCTTTCGTTGATGGACTTTACGTAGACTCAGTCTCCTGGTTTCAATGAATGGCAGGGCTGCTACGGTCTTTAGGTAGCACTTCTTTACTTGTGAGAAAAACTTAACACATTTCATTAATGCCTGGCAGTGTTTTGCAGATTTTACAGCTGCTTGGGCACATTCAGGCCCCCCTTTTCTTGGCTGTCAGCCAAGTCTTAGCTGTGAACAGTGCCCTTGGATGGGCCAGCATCTTATCTTTAGACTGAGCTTGCTAGCTATTTTTTTTTCCAGTTAACTTGTTCTGTTCTTTTTTCTTCTTTCCTTTTTGGCTTCTTTTAACCTACAAAGGAAACTTCCACTTTTCACTTATACACTTTTTTCCAACAATGAACACATACACATTGCCATTATATAGTACATTAGTCTTATTATTTAATGTATGCCATATACACCTTTCCAGTAAAATAACTTCTATACAGAGCTTTGGAGCAACAAACCAGGACAAGCACACCCACCTTTGAGGAGTCCACTCGGTACAACCTCGTGTCCAATAGCTTTCTTCCCTCCCCAGCCCTCTGGCTAGAAATCTGAGGTAGCCAGAAGAATCCCATGTACAATATGGGGAGTGGGTTAACTTTCTATGTCCTTGCTTCTAAAGACTGTTGATATGCAAATTTTAACAACATTTTTTTTAATTAAAAGATTTGACCAATGAAGCCTTTTTTTTTTTTACTTAAGCAAATGTATTAGACTTTAGTATATCACATTTTTTTTATTTATTTAAACACTTTGTATTTTAAGTTGAATAAAACAAGTATCTGCTTTTTTATTTAACTCTTATTTAATTTTGAACTAGACTGTCTTATGAAAATATTAAACACAACAATTCTGGCCACAAAACAAACACCACAAGACAGGACATAGAACACAAAAATAATTCCTATTGTACCAGTAAATGCATGGTACGTTGAATGCTGTTCAGCTGGCATGCATTTTCTTTGATGATTTGAAAGACATTATTTACTTAAAATATTTTTTTATATACACATACTCCTGTTGATTTTAGGCAAAACAGAGGAATTACTCCATATTTTTTTGTATTTGTTTTATAGGCAGCCCAGGTTTCAGTGGCTTCTACCTTATTAGTAAGATAATTTGCATTAATACAAATGCTTTTTGGCTTGCTTCTAGATCCAAAGCTATCTACAGCTTAAAGATTTACTTTTAAAAAAAGGACACAATTAACTTTCCCAGACTTTTGATTGCCTTTTACTTCTAACTCCTGCTTTCAAACACCCAGTGATCTGAAAAAGACAACACAACCTATATTGGTAGGCTTGCATTTCTTTTACTTTTACTACAATATACACTGCACATGTTTTGGGGAAAATGCACATCCTCTTCAAAATTCAATTTCCACAACGCTAGCCACATCAATTTCTACACAAGGTGTAACTGTTTCTTTTATGCTTACAAAATCTCCATGCACCCACAGCAAAGTGACAGCTCGACCACACAGAGCCAGGGGCACTGTCTTTCTCTCTCTTTACTAGATCTTTTATCGGCTATTTTGTTACCCAAAAACAAAATTTAAATCTTTTATTCTTCTGGCTTTGACTACCCTGCTGCAGCCACAACCTTTGGTCTTTATTTAAAACATTTTAAATCTTGTAGCATTAAGTCACTTTAAGGATTAAATGCTAAATACTTTAAACAACACTAGTTTCCTGTGCCTGGCAAAAGTATTCTCGGTTTTGCAACTTTAAACAATACCAATTCATCTTAAACTTATAAAATACAGATTGTACACAGCAGGAGTGTTCTTCAGCAAATTAGACTAAGGTATTCATAGTCGAATAATTCCACTTAAATAACTTCTTGCCTGGATTACTTACAGACATTTTTACTAAGTTTTACTGCTTAACTCCCTCTAGCAACTATAAAGTTAACATTTCACTCTTGGGGGGGGGGGCTGTTCTTTTACACCCTGGGGTCTCCTGCGACGTCTCTTTCAGAGATTCCAGTCCAGGCCGGCTGCCTGTGGCTTCTTCAGCGTCCCCAAACCACACCAGCTCCAGGGTCTCAAAGGCAGACTGTTGGATCTCACTGGATAGTTAAGCTTTGCAAACGTAATCTCAGCACTGTAACTTGTACTGCCTTTGGTTTGCCTCTGTCTATATTTTTTCACAGCCAGCTGGGGCCGAAAGCAATTTTTCTTTTGTTTTATAGTTATACCATACAAATAAATAATCCATTTGTCCCGGTCTAAGATCAACCAGGATATTCCTGAGGGAATCCATCCTGTCAACAGAAAAGGTTCCGCACCTTGGCCAGTCTTTAGTCAGGGACAAATGAGTAGTAAAGGAAGGCCATTGAATTTGGCATAAGTTTCTCATTTAGATTTAGTCAAACCGGTTGTTCTAGAGATTTCTTTCCAATCTTTAAGTACCAGAGACAACGGGGTGTCCTCCAGGCACTTGCTGCCAAACTGTCCATTTAGCCTGTAGGGACTCTAACCCTACTCCGGGGACTCTAACCCCTCCCTGGGGACTCTAACCTCTTTCCCGGGGACTCTAACCCCTTTCCCGGGGACTCTAACCCCTTTCCCGGGGACTCTAACCCCTTTATGGCGATCGCTTACCTTATTCAGGGACTCGAACCCCGAAGACCTGACCTCCCCAGGGACTCGAACCCCGAAGACCTGGATCCTACTCAACGGGTAGGTGGACATTGCTGGGTTTCTACGGGCTTCAGCTGGTTCACAGAACTCGCCTTATCGCCGATGCAGGGATCAGGTTACCGGGCAAGGCTCCTCGAAGCCAGAGAATGCGCGCTGCGTTGCTTCGGAGTCTGATCCCGCACTGGAGAGTCAGACGTGTCCCGGCGGAGTCGCCAAATTTGTCGGGGACTTTTTAACCCTGACGGCATGGTTCGTTGTCTGACCGCAGAGTGAGAGACAGGCAACACCAGCAAGGTCCAATACAAGCTCTTTATTGAAGACTGCACACAACAATAGAGAGCGGCCCGTCTCCTGAGAGAACCAGCCCCGATTACAATAACTAGTAAGGTTATATAGACAGTTCCGTCGCGTCATAGTTAAAACAACCCAATCCCCCCCCTTACTAGTTAAAACTTCTAATATTCATGCATATCTATGTTCTTTGACAGTACAAACAGTTCATGATGCCTTAGCAGCTTATCAGCTTTTTCGTCATGCACCAGAAACTAGGAGAAAGGAGGGAGTTAAGAACAGAAACAGGGAGTGGAGACTGCAAGTCTTCATATATCCAAACAAACCGTTCCTAGTACATTTGGTACAAGAATACGGCCTCCCCCCCTTATCTCATTCTTTGAAGCCCAAGCAAGCATGTCCTCATGATTCACAGAGAGACAGGAATGGCCCAGCAACTACAGTTAGCCTAACTTTGGCTAAACTGGCCAAACAACCTGTTCTATACTCCATTTTCCTTGGACCTAACACCATCTTCTGACTATTTAAATGGAAATACATTTTTCAAGGAGCCTTAATCAAAATATGAAATAAAATACATGTTTGGCTATTCATATTTAAGATAAAATGATTCAATAATATCAGTGTGGCACAGAAAATGTACTAAGGAATCGCTACAATAAAGAGCAACATGTCACCTGCAAATAGGTCCAATTTATAAACAATGTCCCCAATACAGACATGCCTTGGTGAGCTCTGACTTCAACTACTGTGATGGTCTCTCTGGCCTCCCTGCTTCCCTACTTGCCATGATCCATCTATCCAAAAAGCTGTTCCTACGATCATCTTCCTTGCCTGCTGCTGCTATCACTACCCTTCTCTAGTTTCTTTTACTACCAAGATCTCATCCTCACTTTAAAGGCCCTGTACAACTTTTTCTGCCTGACTTCCAAACATCTTTGTTCTCTCTTCTTCCTTCTAATACCTCTGGCTTCCTTCATTCCATCCAAGATTCCAGCCTAACTCTTTTGTTTCCTTCTCTCACTATTGCCTTCCTCCATGCTAACCATTATTACCAGGAATAACTCCCTCTGCTGACACATCAAGGAACCACCATGTCTTTCAAATCCCAGCATAATACACTTTTCCCTCAAAGTTTATTACTGTTAATCCACCAAGGAAAGAAAGGTCACAGAAAAAAAATATTGCTATATTTTAAATCTACATAAATATATATGTACACATGCATTTATGAAGTGCACATTTTGCACTACTTTAAGATAAACCTACCTTCTGATCATCTAGTCTAGTGCAGTGGTTCTCAAACTAGGGCCGCTGCTTGCTCAGGGAAAGCCCCTGGCAGGCCGGGCTGGTTTGCTACCTGCCGGGGCTGCAGATTTGGCCAATCGCGGCTCCCACTGGCCATGGTTCACCACTCCAGGCCAATGGGGGCTTCAGGAAGGGTGGCCAGCATGTCCCTCGGCCTGCTCCACTTCCTGCAGCCCCCACTGGCCTGGAGTGGCAAACCACGGCCAGTGGGAGCTGCGATCGGCCGAACCTGGATACGCAGCAGGTAAACAAACTGGCCCGGCCCGCCAGGGGCTTTCCTTGAATAAGTGGTGGCCCTAGTTTGAGAACCACTGATCTAGTGTCTTATTTATTATTACTGAAGTGTCATAATCTACGAGTCCTGGCACTTAAAAATAACAGGTCCCTACCTTGAGGAATTTGAAATTTAACTAAAAATATTCAACAGCAAGGAATGACAATATACAAAGGTTGGAGAAAAAGGTAAGAGAGGACAAGGATGAAAGAGCTGAGATATACTTGCTTTCAAGTATGTTCTTGAAAAATTTATTTTTTTCTGATTTTAAAAAACTGTATATATTTATCTTAAACAATACATATTGAAACTCAAAGCCGTGTCCAAAATGAAGTCTAAGGTGAAGATCAGTGATGAAAGTAAGTTCTGAAGAGGGTTATGTCTACACTGCAATGAAAGACCCATGGCAGCGAGTCTCAGAGACTGGGTCAACTAACTTGGACTTGTGGGGCTAAAAACAGCAGTGAAGATGTTTGGGCTCAGGCTGAAGCACAGGCTCTGAAACCCAGGGAGGGAAGTGGGTCTCAGAGCCCAGCATCCATCTGGGACTGAACATCTAGACTGCTGGTTTTAGCTCTGCAGCCGCGGGCCCGAATCAACTGATCTGGACTATAAGACTCACTTCCACCTGTTTTTTATTGCAGTGTAGACATACACTCTGATGTTGCATGTTATGTAGGGTTAGGAGGAGGTGTTTCAGGCGTAGGAGCAACATATGAAAACAATAATTAACAGGAGCTTTAAAACCCCAAACTCAGAATGATGTCACAGATGAAATAAAGATGGGATGAATAAAGAATCAAAATACTACTAAATTGTGACTGAAGGGACAGCAGTGGTGTACTTGAAAAAAGATAGTCTTAGTGGCTTGAATAGACTTGATCTCATCTAACTATACTGCTTCTTTGATGGCTGAGGAAAATGCTTTAATAGGAAGTTGAGATATGCAAAAAAACTAAGCTAATGCCACTATAAGGTTGAGATTTAATCAAACAAGTAATGAAATTGAGAGTTGAAGGTTCCATCATTAACCATAATTGCCAATTTGTGCATATACATTACAATAGAGCCTTTTATTACATGATCAATTTGAAGACCCACCCCTGGGCAACAGGAAAGACTACTCAGCAAACACAATAAAAATAAACTGATTTTTTTTTTTATAACTGTTAGATGCATTTTATATGATTACACATTTGTCATGTTCATGTAATGAAATACCCATCTGTAGTGCACACATAAAAGGGTGGAGGTAATTCCTAAATATAATTCTCTCCTCTTTCCTTGCCAAACAATGATCTCAAATTTAATTAAGTTCATACCACAATCTTTCACTACCCAATACAGGAAAAAAAAAAGTCAGAACAAATGTTACAACTAATCGAGCAGCTCCATGTTATACAATAAGCCTTGGACTATTTTCCTTATGTGACTTCATTATGTTTTCCTGCTACATATGGATGCCTTCCTTCACAATATGTATCTTATATTCTGCGATCTAACATTTAGCACTTCCAGTACACAGCCTTGATCACAGATGTACTTTCATCTTTTATGTTTGCTATATTTCAGGAATGAAAGTAGGATATGACTCAAAGAAGGATGTGAATTTTAACCAGAAGAAAGACCATGAAACATTGGAGTTAAATCAAATAATATTCTGGCTGAAGTTTTAGAACTGGGGACAAAGAAAAAAAACTATTTTGTGGGGGGTTTTTTGTTTTGTTTTTTAATGTAAGGAGCAGTTTATTTGGATATTCTTGAATAATAGCATGTAATTTCCTGCTGTTGAAATTAATGGTACATTATTTATGGCCACCCCCATAAATACAGTGTTTGACAATTGTATATAAATGTATACCAGTCTTAACCTAGTCCACCAGTCTTTGGGATTCAGCATCAAACTTTTGCAGTCCCCTTGGCCAGCAAATGGTCCTCTTCATAAAATGAAGGAGGAGCTGAGACTCTAGAGCAGTGGTTCCCAAACTTGTACCGTCACTTGTGCAGAGAAAGCCCCTGACAGTCTGGGCCGGTTCGTTTACCTGCCGCGTCCGCAGGTTCGGCCGATCATGGCTCCCAGTGGCTACGGTTCGCTGCTCCCAATGGCTGCGGTTCACTGCTCCGGGTCAATGGGAGCTGCTGGAAGCGGCGGTCAGTACGTCCCTCGGCCCACGCCGCTTCCAGCAGCTCCCATTGGCCTGGAGCAGCGAACCGCGGCCACTGGGAGCCGCGATTGGCCGAACCTGCGGATGCGGCGCGGCCCGGCCCACCAGGGGCTTTCCCTGCACAAGCGGCGGAACAAGTTTGGGAACCACTGCATGGATTGGGTATAAGGAATGATACGGAGGAGCAGAAAGGGGGGAAAAAGAACTAGGTATTTTAAAGACTCCCAACCCAATCTCACAGAAGTCTATGGGAATTGCTCCACTGATTTCAGTAGAAGGATCATGCTCATGAACACATCTGTTGGTAATGGGAGAGCTTTCTCAAATTTCCCTTTTTACACTGCTTTCGCTGGCCTGTCATCCAGGGATGAATTGGGCAGAACAGGTAGCAGATACCAGAGAGACAAATGTGACAGGTAATACTTATCTGAGGCAAGAAGCTAACAATGTATGGCAGATCTGCTGTGTCTAAGAACTTTGAGAGAAACATAGTAATAATCCTGGAATATCCACCAGCTTCTGCTCCAAAGCTATTTAATAAAAAACAAGTGAGATCTTCTATAATTCCTATATTTTTGTATTCTGATATTTAGAAGGAAGATATTACAAGTTTCTATTTTTTTTTAATTAAAAATCAGAATAGGTCAAATAATTCCCCCCCCCATTTTTTTTCCTTCTTCCATCAATGTAAAGAAAGCAGAATACAATAAATATATGGCTACTAAAAATTGCTTCCATATGCTAATAACTAAATCACTCCTCATCTATAGAATGGCAGGAGATAAAAAACAGATGGAGTAGTTCCCATTTTTCAAAACATGATAATATATTTCTTTTATTTTTCAGTTCTCTAGTCTTAATATTTGGTTTTATCTCTTTCATATAACTCTGTAAAATACACCAATAGGGAGTGAGATGCCCCTCCCAGAGAGTTCAGGAGAGGGGAGAAGCCATTTTGGAGAGGCTGGAGCCAGCCAGGGCAAGGGCAGGACTGGTTGTGTGGGGAGCTGGTGAGTCCCAGGCCTGCAAACAGGGTTCCCCCTGAGAACTGGCCTCTAGTCGATCCCTCACCTGGGTTTTCTTTCCCCACAGATGAGTCCCAGTTGGTAGAGTTTGCTGAGAAATTTCCCCAGCCAGGCTGGGTTCACCTCCAGCCCCCTAGGTGAGACTAGTCACCAAATGGTCAGCTCTGCTAGTCCAGGGAAGCTGCCTGCTGAGTGTGTGACTGGAGGCTGGGCTAGGAGACTACAGTTTGGATTCATAGATTCTAGGACTGGAAGGGACCTCGAGAGGTCATCGAGTCCAGTCCCCTGCCCACATGGCAGGACCAAATACTGTCTAGACTATCCCTGATAGACATTTATCTAATCTACTCTTAAATATCTCCAGAGATGGAGATTCCACAACCTCCCTAGGCAATTTATTCCAGTGTTTAACCACCCTGACAGTTAGGAACTTTTTCCTAATGTTAGACCTCCCTTGCTGCAGTTAAAACCCATTGTTCTTGTTCTATCCTTAGAGGCTAAAGTGAACAAGTTTTCTCCCTCCTCCTTATGACACCCTTTTAAATACCTGAATGTTAGGGTAGTTGTATCATTTACACCTTCCGCCTTGCACCCCTTTGTGGTGAGGGGAAATCCTGGGACCAACGCAGCCAGATTCCTGCTTGAGGAGGATCCCTGACAGCAGACAGCAGCCCCTCTGCAGTGACTGAAGAGTCCAGCGTCATCTTCAAACCTGAAGATCATTCATGGAGTTCGTGAGTGCACCGTCTTTTAGTTAGTTAGTCAGGGAATTTGTTTTGGGGACCCCCTACTCCCTGAACTGTGTCCTCAGGCCAGGGAGTAAGGGTTTGAGGATTTTATAACCTGCTGCTTATTATACCTGTGGAGGGATTCACCGCCTCCTCCCACTTGTGGATCCTTTGGGCTGTACTGAACCCAGTCAGCCACACTGCCAAACCACTGCAGAGAATTTTATAGGTCATCAAGGGCCCCAGCAAAGTACGCGTACCAACAGGACACTAATTTTACACTTGTTACATCAAGTCATGGGTATTTTCAGTGTGGGCACCGATGACCCTAAAAATAGTGTTTCACCCTGTTATGTTGTATTTGTTGCCTGTTTAATATAATTATTGTGTTGAATATATTTTTATGTGTTGTGTTACTTCTTGGAAGTCTCCAACTATCTGGCAAGTAAGTGGGGATTACTCTGTAGTTAGAATTTTCCGCCCAAGCTTCCCTGGTGACCCTGCCAGGAAGGAGCGAGGGGGGTGGAGGCACCGCCAAATAATTTCATAGAAAAAAAAAAAAAGAAAAAAGATTCACCCTGCTGAGTGGGTGGCGGGATCCAAAAGAACCCAGACCTGTCCATCAAAACCTGTAAGCGGATTGCCATTAAAGGAGGTAACCAGGTGGAGAGGGGCGCTACATTAGTATCGCATGAAAGAGCAGCATGCTTTTAACCTATTTTAAACATATTTAAAATATACCAAATATATAGTTGGCCAATCATCAACTGGCATAAATTAGAATAGCTCTTTTGATGTCAATGGAGCTACCTCACTTGACACCTCAGTGTCAGTCTAAATGACGATCTGGCCCCAAGACCTTTTAATAAGAAGGATCTCTTTTTGTGCATTTTAGGGCCAAAAACTCACCTGTCATGGAGAAGAGAACACACAAATTTAAAATAAGCTAAAATCTAAATATGAAAGACAGAATTGTAGATGCACTCCACTTACAAACATCATGTAGCAGATCTTGTTTAAAATCCAGCCTCAACTCTGTGGCCAGAGATCCCATCAGCAGTGGAAACAATGTGGTGCTGCTGTGTAAGGGAGTGGCCTGGATTTGGATTGAGGATATACAGAGAATGGGCAACCCAACTGCAGTGGGCTCCTGCTACAGAGTTAGGGGCTTCACAGGACTACTCCAGCCACAGAGCTTAAGAATGGTTGAGGAAGGGCTCTGTGAACTTGGGGAAATGATGCCTTGTCCTTTCTCCCTGGATCCTGGGCTTGTGCATTAGGTTGAGGATTTGGCATTTGATATTGTTACTAAAGCTGTTTGGAAAATGGGCTCTTTTCCAAGGAAAATTTTGATTTTTTTTTCAGGAAAAAAATGGAAACTGAAATATTTCCATATGGAAATACTGCCACAGTGCCTCATGCTCCCATTCTCCTCTACAGGACAGGCTCTCTCACCAGACTTCTCCCATGATGCTCCATGGTCTCTGCTCAAGGTAAGGTGAGATGTCCCTGGCCATGGTACATTGCAGAAGATGTAGTCCAGCTGGGGAGTACTGCCAATAGAAGAGAATGGGGACATGAGGAAACCAAACTACACCTCCATGTGGCACCATGCCATGTATATGAATAGAAATAGTTAGATCTTCAGGCTTTGGATTTTCTGATGAAAAAAAAAATCAAAAATTTCAACAGAAAGCTGATAGTTCCATGAAAAATTTCCTTGAATCAAAAAACACTTTTGACGGACAATTTTTTACGAGAACCAGTGTTTATATTTTATTCTACAGCTGCATTTTCTAGGCATGATAGGCCTGATCCAACTGTCACTGAAGACAAGAGAAAGATTCTGACTGACATCAATGGGAATTAGATTAGGTCCCTTACTCCTTAGCCATACTTAGCCATTAGTATATCCTGTGTGAGATGTAACATTCCTATTTCAGTCTGCTCAGTAGTTTCTATGGGAACAAATGGCCTCTAATATAATAAACCTAATGCCCTTCTTCAGGCCTAAAATATGTTGTTTTATCAATAGTTTCATAATTGTTTTAAGCGATCTGGACAAATGTTTTCAATACCTGCTTGCTTTCCATGACAAATCAGGAAGATTTATGCAATTCTCAACTTGGGCTAGTGTGAACGTTTGTTTTGTCAAAGTCTTAAAAGTAAAGCAGACTTAACATATTCCACTACAGCAACTCAAAAATTTACCTCTTTTTTATTAATATTTTACCCTCAAGCTACTGTGAATTCAATGTTGTAAGCAGTTTATAAAAAAGCTGTGGGTAGCCCTAAGTGAAAAAGCTATCTACAGCTATATCAGGATAAACTCTCTATTAGTGTGAAGGCAAAAAAGGAAGTAAGTTGTTGTTTTTTAATTGAGATCTTTTAAACAATTGAAAATGTTATAAAGAATTTCAGTATCCGTGCAGAACATCAATAATAATAATATAATTCCACCTTCCACCCACTGCACTGCATTTCCAATTTACTACATGCAACCTGGTCCAGGTTAGTAGCAACTTGCCTTGTCGTTGTCTGGTCATAATTCAGTGGCATTTTTAAAATGAGTTGATGGACTCAGTTCTGCTAACAAGTGTAGTAAGGCAAGTGTTAATAAGAAAATCCAGAACACCATCATCACTGGCCCTTATTAGCTAATGATTTCAGCAGAAAGTGAAAGGATTGAATGGGAGTGGACACTGAATTATGTTTTTTCTAGAACAGGTTAAGTCATTTTGGCAGGGCAGTGTGGGGAAATTTACACTACTGCTGCACATGCTGTACTTGCTCAGTGAATAAACATATAAGCAATTAAAAATCACTTTAAAGAGAAAAAATGGGGGAAGGGGGGAACAGAGGAGAACTAATTCTCCTTCTGCTGGATGATGAACATTTTTGGCTTCTCATGTTAACATTCTGATAATAATAGGGTTACCATACGTCTGGATTATCACAGACATGTCCGGATTTTGGGGTTTTAAATAGCTGTCCGGGAGGACTTTGTAAAAATCTAAAAAGGTCCGGGATTTCCCTCCCAATGCAGAGCGTGGCATGACTGACAGAGCGGCCGGGCCGGAGTGTGCCACTCGCATCGGAGCCTCCAGCAGCCAGAGCCCCTCCCCTGCTCCCCCGTCCCCCACAGCCTCAGCGCGCCACGCGGGGAAGCGTGTCTGTGGCAGCGTGTCTGGCTCCGCGTGGAGCCAGTCACGTTGGTCTGAGCGTCACGGTAAGGGGGTTGGAGAAGGGGGAAGGGGTCCTGGGGGGCAGTCAGGGGACAGGGAGCAGGGAGGGTTGGATGGGTCGGGGGTTCCTGGAGGGGGCTGTCAGGGGGCGGGGGTGTGGAGAGGGGATGAAGCAGTCAGGGGACAGGGAGCAGGGGGGGTTGGATGTTCTGGGGGGGCCTGTCAGGGGGCGGGAAGTGGGAGGGAGTGGATAGGGGGCATGGCTACCCTCCCCCCATGGAGTGTCTTCTTTTTTGAAAGTTCAAATATGGTAACCCTAGATAATAAAACTTTGCCTGAACTCACAGCTATTTACTTCTGAGTAATCTAATATCTGCTCCTCTCCCAGGTGCAAAAAATTAAATTATATGAGAAATTGTTGATATCTGTAATTTCACCACAAAAACTTCTTGTAATGGTTTTGAGAGCCAACATAACTCATTATGAAGGTCAGCAACCTTCTGCAGAAAGCTTACTTCCTCACCTGCTAAAGAAAGTCTCGAAACTCAATCCACAGGAAAAAAAATACTGTAAAAAAAATGCTTGTCAAATGATTTCCTTAAGGGAAGCATTAACATATTCCTTTTGTCAAAAGCTAGAACATTTGGTAACAGTCAAAAGATTATATACACAGCTTGAATAACAGTTGTTCAAATCTAAACTTGCCATAACTGTTTTAGAGCCCAATCTTGAAGTCTTTAGTAAAGCCAGAAAACTCCTACTGAAGTCAGTAGTTTTGACAGTAATAATGACTTCAGGATTGTTTAGGGTGACCAGATGTCCTGATTTTTATAGGGACAGTCCCGATTTTTGGGTCTTTTTCTTATATAGGCTCCTATTACCCCGCACTCCCTGTCCCGATTTTTCACATTTGCTGTCTGGTCACCTTAGGATTGTTCTCTAACACTTAAAATTTGCCCTACCAGATTGAATCCAAACATATTCTAATTCCTACTCATCAGCATACTTATATAAAAAGTGCACACACTGAGCCACATCCTTATTTTGTGTAAATAAAGTAAAGTAAATGGATCTACAGCAACTTAAACCAGAGGATTGAACCCAGACTTTTTGTATTTATTTCTTGAAAGAACCTTGACAATTTTTGAGCCTGGTTCTCTTTTCACTTACACTGGATTTTAGAGCTGGTCAAAATCTGTGGGGGAAGGATCCCCACAATTATATTTTATTCTGAAATTTCCCATCGAAAATTATGGTTACAGAGGACATTCACATGAAAATTTAAAAAAAAAAAAAAAAAAACCACTCCATTTTTAAGTGGGAAATATTTCTGGTCAAAAAACATTGCCCAGCTCTAGAGGTTTTACACCTGTGCTGCTCCAATTTACTCCCATGTAGAAGTAGACTGTCCATTTCTATATTTTATTTTCAGAATAAAATTATTTCTAGTCAGAAAATACAGTAGAAATCTTGTGAACTGATGGGAATCAGGCCAATGGCTTCTATGGTATTGACACTGAAGATAGGCCAAGAAAGATTTTAAGGCTTGCCTGGGAGCAAGACTCCCTTGATGCTTTACAATTAGATAAAGAAGTCTAACGAAGAATGAAATTATACTGAACAGTAATCCTTAACCTATTTTGACAGCTGTTTTAAGACATATTTTTATAATGTGCTAACCACAAGATGTATAACCAATGAAATTATCCAAAAAAGGACAAACACTGACTAACCATCAGGTGCTAAGACAATTGGAAAGTTGCAATGGAACAGGGAACCTTGGAAATAATTTAAGTAGGCATCAGAAAGAGGAAATAGATAAGGATCAGAATGATACATAACAAGGGTAACAAGATCACAACAGCCCCTAAATTATAGGGGAACTAAAATTATCAGCAGACTGGATGCAAGCTGTCAGAAACTACAGGGGAGGTCTTCCATAGCTGTTGGCAATTGTATGCTTCTCTATGTGCTGTCTTTGCTAACTGTTTGATTAATAAATCCAATCAATTTATCGGTGTTGTGTTATTATTAAACTAAGCTGAACTGGAGAGAACATTCTCACTAAATGTATGATCACAGTTAAAATGCCTATCAATTCTTGATTTACAAATGATTGATGACTGATTATCCACACAGGTAAACACCGTGCTACATCAGAGCATCACCACGCTACATTAAAACCGGCTCCTTAAACTACCATTAGCATTTAGACTACATTGTTATTGATCTGTATTTGGGGTAGATAGCCAAACACACAATCTAACAACAAAAAAGACCCACACAGGAGCCTTTCCCAAAACTGAATCCCATTTAATATTCACATCAAAGATTTTAGTAGGGTTTAAGTCGGGCAACAGAGCCTTGGGCAAGGGCTCTGCCCTGAAGTGAATTGGGCCATAGACTATTTCCAAAGAAAGGGAGGAAGGAAAAAAAAAAGGCATTGACAGTTACCTGGCCCATGAATACATCTCAGATGACGAGAATGCTTTGACATACGTCAATTCAGAGTCCATTGCCAAGCTAGTATACCTGAGTCCTTTATCTCAAAAAGCACACGGTGAAATTCTGTTCCCACTCATGCCTGCGGTGTAACAGAGCAGAATTTGGCCTGTAACCCCCTCATCTTTTCAAACACTTTTAAAAAACATTGTGGCCCCCGATGTGTAACATCTCCAGACATTCATATTTTAATATAATTTAGTTTCTATGCATCTCATAGATTTTCACTCCAGAAACACTGACTCACATTTATACTGAATAAGAAACAAATTGCACTGCAGTAAAACTTCATCTTTACATAAATTACTCCAGCACAAGGTTCCACAGAAGGAGGTGCACAAAAATGGCCACACTTAGTACAAAGTTGCCAAAATTGTTATGTGTGGTCAAAACTTAATATAGCTTTTCCATTCTCACAGCTACTCTTAGCAAACCTTCCTATATGGTCCTTGAGGTCATACCACAAAACTAGAGATGGTTTAAAGGATGCGTTCCATTTGGATCCCAGTCAGTCATTCTTTTCTCAAAAAAGCAACTTGGAAACATATTTAAAACCTCAGGTATTCAGAATAAAACTAGAAATCAAATGCATCCACAATTCCTCATTAGCAGTGAGGATTAGGGCCAATCAAGAATGTCACAAATGCTACAAAATGCCACTGTTTATAGTAATTAAGTTTCATCCCTAATCAACAGAAAGGATATAGTATTCTCTTGATGATCCAGAATGACAGACAGCTTTCCCAGTTAGAGTAAAGGGACCACCTAAAAAGAAACTATACTCACATCAATTTAATTTGCACATTCACTGACATATTACTACTATTGAGGAATTTTCAAGTTAAGTTTACCATATTTATTTTTCTTTGGTTATATTACTAAAGGAAAAGAATCAGCTTTTCCCATGATAAGGACAAAAGGAGTCTCCAAAATGCAAGTCCAGTTGGGGCTAAGAGAAATAGTGTGACAAGTCCAACCCCTCGGCAATTTATTTTAATTAATTTTAAAAGGGTCTAATAATCAATATGCTTTTCTAAAGAATAAATCACACTATCATCCCATGTTAAAAGGAATACAATAAAGGGGTGATTTAAAGTCTCAGTAAACATGAAAACTGATTCTGTTATGGAGCTCTTCCACTCAGGGTATTTTTACCATCACAGTCTATGGGGTTTTGGGGTTGGCAGGCAGGAAAGACTATTGTATCTAAATACAGCTCCCCTATGTCCTGCAGGCATGCTATAGTCAAAAATGAATAATGAGTACTTATCCTGAGAAAACTCCAAAGGCAAAGAATTGGTCTAGTATTAACAGAGTTCCCTTATCAAATACAGACTGTTTTTCATCATACGTTTCTTTCTGACAGCTGAATGTCCCACTTTATTTTCAAGCTTCCAAGTCTCCTTCCTCATCTGAGTTTCTGGACAGATATTGCTTGTAATCATCTAAAGTAGCTCTTCTGCAGCACCTATTTCAAAAGAGGAGCAGCTTCCCTCCCCCCCCCACCCCACCCCCCACGTAAAACTTAGTTTGGTAGGAGAGATGATGTATTTGTTCCCATTCCTTTATCTGAATATAGGGAAATACACCTTCCTTATTTGTTCTGCATGGCTGGATTGCTTAGGTCTGCAGAAAAACAACATGCCAATCAACATTAATGTCCTTGATATTTGCAGTTGACTGCAGCATTCAATACCTGCTATGGGAATCTGGAAAGGATATAGCAACTGTGTTCCCCTCCCCTTGTGCCACACTGGTTTGCTGCTGGGAAGTTCTACTCATGTTCCTAAATGTTCTCTTTAAGACACACAAAGTCTTCTTGAATAATTAGAGCCTAATTTTCAGAAGTTCTGAGCACCCAAAACTACAACTGAAGTCAATGGGAACACCAGGTGCTCAATATCTCTCAATACCAGCCCCTTAGTTTCAAAAAGTTCGGCACCTCTTCCTCTGCAAAAGGAACTGAGAATTTAACTTTGCTTTCAAATGTATACATGCAATTCTCATTTGAGACAGATGTAGTACTGGACACATATTTAACTGGTTGGGGCCAGATTGTGAGCCCCTTACCTACAGTGGCAAGCAATTACTCATACGAGTAGTTCTAGTGACCAATAACAGGCTCACAACCTGGTCTTTGTTACTACAATAATAAGCATGATAGAACACTCAAAGTTAGATGGAAAGAGTTCTCAAGGGAGAATTTGGCCTTGAATCTTTTTTTGTTTTTAAATCAAGAGAGTGCAAATTAAAACTGTGTCCAGATCCCCTAATTCTCTGCTGATGAGCATGTTGCAATAGCCTAGACAGGCTTCTTGTTCATCCCTTGAGTGAATGTTGCAGAGGCTAAACACAATCTGGCCCTACAATGTGTAGAGATTTAAAAAAAACACAGTCTCGAAACAAAAGAAAAGATGCCATTTTCCCTGTCATTACCACTCCTGAGATGAATGAACATATTTTCCTACTTCTTTTTATGAATTTACTAGAAGATCCATCCTTCCTCTCAATTCACAGCAGATGTGAAAACATAACTATTCGACCCTTAACTTTTCAATGCCGAAATGTTATAAAAAACAAAGGCTCCTTAACTACAGAGGTACACGAGCACAGATCATGATGCAATGTAATCTTCCACGATCTACTAAAACTGCACTTAAACTCAAGAATATGATTAATGTAGCAAGGGTAATAGAAACCGCATCTCTATCAAATTAACTTTTTGAATTGCAAACAGGAGAGTAATTACAATTCTTCTTAAGTGGCACGTTGCTTCTGTAGCCTAATTTTCAATTGATATTCTTGTATCTGCCTGCATCAATCTAGAGTTATTCAACCAGACGTGTTCAGATTTCTTGGATCTGTTCAACTAAACTAGATTGACATCCAATCCAACATATTTGTAATATTTTGACTGGATATAAGGTTATTAAAACTCACATTCCAGGAACTTGTTTTGCAAGCAAAAAAATCACATGAATTCAATGCCAGTAAAGCTTTTAAAATCTCAGTGTGAAAAACAAGGGAGAAACAGGAAAATACTGAAGAATTTACATCCCGGGTGCTATGTTGGATTAAGGGCTTCTGCATCTGGCCTTTAAAGAAAATAAGGACCTGAACCAGTGAATGTTGAAATTAATGGAAAGACTCCCCCTTGACTTCAGTGGGCCTCAAGTGCTTGTAGTTAATTCACTAATACAGCTATAATTTCCACTACACTCCGTCTCCCTTCTTTGTTAACGGCAAAAAAAATTCCCTTCATCCAGTCCTCCAGCCAATTCCCAGTTATCCACACATAATTACAAATTGTCCAAATAAGATCACTACTGAACTTTTTAACAATTCTGCAGGCACATTATCTATCCCTGATGCTTTCTCAGGCTTTATTTTCATAATAGCGTACACCACTTCCTCTCAGAGGATCGATGGCTCCGGCTCCCATGCTCTCTTTTCTGTCATCCTGCATTATGAGTGGCTCTGGTAAGGCATAGAGATTTGCACAATAATTACTCCACCTGAGTTTAATATCATCAGCGAGCATTCTGCCATCATGATCTCTTATTATATCTGATCACAGGGAAAACCTTAGGGTAAGAAATCTTACCACTGTGAACATACCTTTTGGATTATTATTCTACTTTAAAATTCTCAAATTCCATACATTTTCGCTTCATATTTGCTCATCTCACCTAGAGTGCCTCTGACTCTGTGTGTTCACTTTCTTACATTCTTCCATCTCCAAGGCATTCTCTTTCACTCTGTCACTTTTTTGTCAGTTCAAACAGCTTCTCAGTTAACCATGATGCAGTCTGATGCTGACCTTTCAGAAAGTGTGCTTTGGTGGTTTCAACAACAACAGTTTTTATTTTATTCCATGGTTTGTAATCACGTCAGCAAAGTTCTGCTCTACATAATTCAGGATCCCAAGAAACGACAAATACAAACAGAGCGATCACTGCAACAAACTGGTTTCAAAGACGCTAAGGCATGCATGACCAAATCATGAATACCCATCACATGACTGAAGAACACAGAGAGAACAATCACCCACTGATCATGTGCTTTATTGACTACTCAAAAACATTTGATAATTGTCCAATATGACTACTTTGGGAGGATACTGGCAGACATGAAGTTTCCAAAGCATCTCAGTGAACTCATGACAAGTCTCTGCCGCCACCAACAGACCACAGTAAGAACAGCAGTTGGAGACAGCAAGTGGTTTTCCACCAGTCAGGGTGTGAGATAAGAGAATACTTTGTCACCAAGTCAGTAAATTCCGCATACATGTTAAAGAGAGAGACAAGCCTTGAAAGGTTTTGACAAAGTGGAAGGAGTTGGGATTTCTATGGTGGACACCTCTTAACCGACCTCAGACATGCTGATAACATGACATTCTTTATTACAACCACCAATACAATACAACATATATTGGAATCTGTAAAAACAGTTAGTGAGGAACACGGACTATTCCTGACCATGAAGAAAACAAAATGCATGTATGTCAACATGACTACCAAAACAGAATGCAAGAAGACATCACGATAAATAGACAAACTTAGAGGCAGTGGGTTAATTTAAATTATCTGCGATCATATATATCCAAACAAGGAGGCTGTTCCAAAGAAATCAGAAGACGACTAGGAATGGCTCATTCAGCTATGGCCTCCCCTAAGAAAGTGTGAAAAAAGTAGTATCTGGAAATGTACAAAGGTGCAACTGGTGAAAAGCCTAATTTTTTCCATTCATGGATGTGAATCCTGGAAAGTTAACGCTGCTGACAAAAAAAACTGAAGTTTTTGAAATGTGGTGCTGGTGAAGACTTTTGCATATCTCCTGGATGGACAAAAAGGTGAATGCTTATGTGAGAAATATTATTGGACAGAAGCAGACCCTGATGCTGGAAATCGACACAAGCTTATGTACTTTAGTCACATTAGGAGTAGAGATGGAAATAACCTAGAGATAGTCATAATGGAAGGAATGGTGGTGCGTCATTGTTGTAGGTGTGGCTAGCAAGGAGATGGATGGATGGTGTGCGGCAATCACTGGTAGATCAGCTGCTGAGTGCTCAAAGTTAGCGATGGATCATGAGGGCTTCTGAAAAGTCTGCTGCAATGTCACCGATATTCAGACATGAATAACTGGATTTACCTACTTAATTTCCATTAAAAACTGCCTTTGATATATTGCACAATATTATAGCCTAATATTCGGCCCTCAGTTACATCCATGCAAAACCACTGAAGTCATAAGAAGCTGTCATAGGTGTAACACAGCCGTGTTTGGCCCACTATATTAATAAGCAATGTAAAGGGAAAATGTTAAAGAGTTTTATAAAAGGTTTATCTTTAGCACCATAGTTTAGAATCAAAGTGCTGTAATTTCATGGCATGAATAATCTTTGCTTGTCTATTTCTCACCCAAATTATTGTAAGAATATTGCACTAGCACTACTGGGGCAGCACCTTGTTTAGAAACTGGCAACAGTTAAATGTCAGGAGAGGTAGCTTCTTTAATAATATACATTTACAGGAAAGAGAGAACACCCTGTACCTTGTTGTCAGTGCTTCATTAACTGGGTAATGAAAAGAGTACAGGAATACACCCATGAAGATGCCAGGTTAAACATGGCTCTAAACCACATGTGACCACAAGACTACTTCAGTTACATCTGCAATAGCACAAGATGGAAGTTAAGCCAATTATACAGTGATAGTAAGGTTTAATGAGCATGCTAGTAAAACAGAATAAAACTCTCACTGACTGATATCCTGTCTGCAGGATTAAAGATGTAGGCTGAATTACTGTTTACCGAAGGTGTATAACAGTAATGAGGATTGGAGTATGCTGACCTCAGAAAGGTACAGGAATCAGTCTTCTGGGACAGGAGAGCATGGCTTACGGCAGCTAACTAGCAATGAGTCACACCTTGATATTGCACCAAGAAAGAGTAGTATCCTCCCTCTGTCCCCCCCACACACTTTATTGCACACTGCCAACTTCAGCCTATTCTCAGCAATGCGCAGCCTGAACTCAAGGTCAGACTGTCACATTTCACTCCCTTTGGCTGCAATATGTAAGGGCAAAGAACAGTGGCAGGTCCCCCAGTCTAGCACTATTTTGAGTGCCAGATTGCCATTCAGCCCTGCTATTTCAGCAATGAGAAGGTGAAGGTGTCTTTAATCTTAAAAATTGAGTAGTCAGTAAATGTTCCTAGTTTGTGCAAGACAAAAATCATTCCATTACTCTTCATTACATGAGACATCAACTCATCTTAGATATTAATTCACTTCTGTTCTACAGAGATATAAAAATGCAGCATAACATAGCTGAGATTATAGAAAATGTTAACACTAAATGAATCAATCCTTCAGTCACTTTAAAAAGGGATTTATTTCTCTCTATTGACTATCAATATAGGGCCAGTGCTTGGAAAAATTTTGTCCTAAAGGTATTTGCACAGCCCTTGCCAAGCGTTTCTAGCTTTGGCTTATTGCAAAATGATGGACATTAAAAAAAAAATCACATTATTTTGATTACCATGTTGCTCTTTTTCCACTTCATGTCTTACATGATTTTACCAGCTGCTATCTCAAGAAAATTTAGAGCTGGAAACTAATTCTTTACACCATCTGAAAACTAATGCTTTATGCCATCTTTTAAATGGCATAAAGCATTAATCGCTAACTGTAGAGGTTTTTGAGTCATCAGCTGCTAACTTAAGGATTCTTTAGATGGATGAATACAGTTATGAGTAAAAGGAATAAATGGAATGTGAACAACATAACATTGCCATTGCCTGTTTATTCTGTGCTTTAGTAAAACATGTTTTTTCCATACAGCCACATGTTCCACTGAAATAATGCAACAAAATGCTATCTACTAGAATTTATTTGATAATACTTTCCACTCTGCAATAAATCAGTGTTCTTGGCGTAGAGGGCTGTTTTAAGGTAGATTCTTAATATTAGTATAATGTAGTTGTGACCGGAATCCCAGGGGAGTCAGTTGAGGTCACTCAATTAGGGTGCACTGCAAAGAATGGGGCAGGCAATCCCCAAAGCTGATGGATATTCCAATACTTACATTTACCAAGCCAGCACAAAGCAGCTTCTATTATACCTCACTGGTTACTCAGAAGTCAACAACACAATTCCCTTAAAGTAACACAAGCTCAGGCCTCCACCTAGACACCCCAGTCAAAATGATGAGGTTTACTGAAAATCTTATTCATCATATTAAAAAGGTTCTACCAATCCCAAAGGATCGGACACATCACCTCCCAGGGTAATGAATATTCCAGACCTTTCCCAAATACACACTTACAGCCAATTCTTATTAAGAAAACTAAAATTTATTTCAAAAGAAAAGAGAGAGAGAATTGATTAAAAGATCAGTGTATATACAGACATGAGTCAATCTTGAGATTCAGATTCATAGCAGAGATGGAGAGCTTTGTAGATGCAAAGAGTTCTTTCAGAAATAGTTCATAGGTTATAATCCAATGTTTGTATTCAGGGTGGTCCAGTCAGAACTGGGATCTCAGTCCTTGTGGTTTAGGCTTCCCCTGCATGAAGCCTCAAGCAGATCTGAGATACACAGGAAGAGGACCCAAGCCATTTTTTACATAGTTTCAGGCTGTCTTTGACAGGTTGGAGTCCCTTGGCAAACAATAGACACATTTCCTAAGCATCACCGGTAATTATTCACACAGATCAACATAAGGCAATTGCCTGTTTTTCCACCATTCGCAGGTGATTTGCTATACATTTCAAAGAAAGATGAATACAGCAATATCCTATGTTTACAGTTCATTTAAACGTTAAGATGTTCTGTTGATCTCAGAATTAACAGAATACAGCATAGACAGGGACTGTTTGATTACATTGTTGACCTCTACCAATATATATGTAAATACACAAAAACACAAACATTATCTCCCCATATGTTTTTAAGGGTTGAATTTGAGTCATTTATCCTGCAGGATGCTTAACACTTTCTGATCATGAGTCACAGTAGCATGTGTGTGACAATTCTAAATCCACATGTATTTTAACAGCTGCCTACCTGATCATTACACCTCAAGAAAAGGGGTTTTCTCCACATCCTGAATTGATTTCTCTTAATAAATCTCTGTTTGCCTAAATCACACATCTAAATTAGATTTATCTTTATGAATCAAGTATGGTATCTTCTCCAAAAGACATGCGTTAAAAATGGGTGGAAAAAATGTCTCTAGACTATACACGACTACTGTGTAAGTATTTTTTTCATGAATAGGGCACTTCATCTTTCATCTACTGCTGAGTGGGTGAAAGGAAACATACACAGCTGCATCCTGAAAAGACAAACTATTAGAGTCTATCATTAAAGTTTCTTGTAAATTCAAACAAAAATTAGTCTACCAAAACTAATCATTGATAACAAATGACAACTTTATATTTTTTGCTTTAATAATTTAAAAAAGTGTTCCACGCTCAGCAACAACTTTTACAAATTTTCAACAACTTACGTTTTTAAAATATTAACACAAGGTACAAAAATCCATCTAATTAAAACAGTAAAGGATAACACACTCATTCCATAGATAGATAGTTGATTAGTAAATTACAGTCCAAGGATTGGACTAAAGCAAGATCTAAATATTCATAAGAAATCACAATAGGGAAGCTCCTATTTTGGAATGTAAAAGTAATGTGGCATCTCTGGATGAAACCCAAACAGCCTGCAAATAACTTCTGGCTACAACCAGAAGCAAACCTTTCCTATGGAATATGTGGCTTGCAAAATCCAGACAAAGTGTTTCTATTCCAGCAGTCATATGACATTTATTTCCAATGTCTCCTTCCTCATTCAACAACTACACACCAATGAATCTAAGGCTTGAACTCTACCACTTTTCTCTTATTCTTTCACCCATCCCTTAACAAGTGTAATGACTTTATTGACGACTTTATAAAATACTACTACTCTCAATTGTCTCCATATGGATATGCTTAATTCGTGTCACAATTAGTACTTTTCTATGCAGCTTATGCAAGAACAAAGTGTCACTCACACTTGATATAGTACCTACGACACATTCATAAAAACAAAATCACAGTTGAAAAACTAATCACTACCTACATCATCCACTTCCACCAACACACACATGCACCACAATATACAACTCATCCTTTCACCAGCCTGTCAGCATTCGGGATTCTCCAACATAGGACTTAAATCACTATGGATACGTCTACACTGTAGCTGGGAGCAAGCCTCCCAGGCCAGGTAAACAGACTCGCACTAGCAGGGCTCAAGCAGTGTGCTAAAAATAGCAGTGTGACCTTTGTGGCTCAGGTTGCAGCTCGGGTTCAAGCCCACTCAACCAGGGCTGGCTCTACCATTTTTGCCGCCCCGAGCAAAAAAAAAAAAAAAAAAAAAAAAGTTGCCCGGACTCTGCCGCCCCAAGAATGGACGGAATGCCGCCCCTTAGCATGTGCCGCCCCAGGCACGTGCTTGCTCTGCTGGTGCCGGCCCTGCACTCAAGCCCCAAGACTTAAGAGCCCAAGCTGAAGCCCAAGCCGCAGCATCCACACTGCTATTTTTAGTGTAATATCAAACCTTGCTAGCATGAGTGTGTCTACCCAGACTGCTCCCAGCTGCAATGAAGACATACCCTATGAGACCTGGTCTATCATACCTATAACTTGGTCAGGGGACCCATTTATAACACAGCAAAATGTTCTAGCATACATGGGCCCTAACCAGGCCCCAGTAAATAGGGTAAAACTCAGAGAAGCACAGGATAGTCCATACCACAACTGTGTGATAAACTAAGACCCTTGACTTTAACTGTATGTTTAGTACAGACATGTCCTCTCCTCAATATAACTGTGTGTGTGCTTAGTATCAAACTCCTAACTTTGCATGTGGAAAGAATACAACCAAAGATATCTGAACATAAATTATGATGTACATACCGTGGACTGCACATCAAACAAATAAGATAAAAACCTCACACCTTTCCCCACCAAAAATTCACATGGAAAGAAATCAGGAAAAAACACCAATTTTGCATAATGATTAATGAGCCAAGAAGAATCTGGCATGCACTCTCTCTGCTGAAAAGGCAACATTTGCCAAAGCACAGCAGACAGTGTTAATTTGTAGTCAAGAGCCAAGCCAAAGCAAGCGCTTCAGTCCATTTTTATTATTGTTATTTTTCAACACAGGTGTTAACTACTTAATTCTTATTGTATTAGAAATAGAGACTGGCTCAAACTAAACCCAATCTAAATTATAAAGGGCTCAAGTGTGCTTTTAAGGCCCAGTCATGTATTGAGGGGGCGGAGAATGCCCCCCACCCCAAGAAGCAGAATGCTTTCTGAAGCACCATAGGGTGCAAAGGAGCATGCCTGATACTACGCTTCTTCAGGGCGTTTTGTCTACTCCTCCAACATGCTAACTGGTGAGCAGTAGGGAATGGGGCTGTGTCCCTGCCGGCTCCCTGTTCCCTTTGGGGTGTGTCTTGTGTCTCAGGCCTTGTCTTCACTTACCGGAGGGTCCGGCGGCACGCAATCGATGTTCTGGGATCGATTTATCGCGTCTGGTTAAGACGCGATAAATCGATCCCGGAAGTGCTCACAGTCGGCGCCGGTACTCCAGCTCGCCGAGAGGAGTACGCGGCATCGACTGGGGGAGACTTCCTGCCGCGTCTGGACCGCGGTAAGTTCGGACTAAGGTACTTCGAATTCAGCTACGTTATTAACGTAGCTGAATTTGCGTACCTTAGTCCGAAGTGGGGACTTAGTGGGGACCAGGCCTCAGAGGAAGAAGTCACTGTGGGAATGGGGACTGCAATTTTCCCCCAGTATCCCGTAGAAGCACAGGACACAAATCTTTCTGCCCTCTACAAACCCCACCTGCCCTGCAGAGCAGCAGTACACGCTATGGCCCAAAGTGAGCAGAGGAAATGGAATGATCTCAGCCATAGGTGCTTATTTTTATATAATAGTTAACTGATCATCAACTGTAGACATTCAGTTCTGTACAAACATATTAAGACACAGACTCTTCCCCTCAGAGGTCACAACTGAAATCAGACAGACACATATAATACGGAGTGTTTTCGTTCAACTAACAGAGAGTTCATTTGCTGAAATGTTTCTCACAGGGAAATGTGTTTTAAGGAAAATGGAAAGAAAAAAAGATGATCATATTGTGAGCAGTTAAACATTTACATTTAATGAAATGACCCAAATTCTATCAATTACTGTAGGCAGCCAGCCTCTCTCACAAACACAGGCATAAACCTGTCTGTTGGTGAGCATTCAGAAACTGAGTAAGCTATGGTTGTTCTGTTGAAAAGGATTCCAATTACAAACAAATATAGGATCAATTCTACAACAATTTACCCGGTTAAGGGCAGCTTGTTTCCAGACATCCCTAAATTTAGTTGTTACATTTTCTTTTGAGATTTTGCTTCAACAGCAAAACACCAAAATATATGGAATGGGTTTAGTTTGTTGTAGCCACCCATGATTTCAGTCTTCACCCTATGGCATCAGCATGAGCAATCGAGGCCCACTGTCATCACAGTTCTATGAAAATCATCAGGGACTCTCAAAGATGCAAGGAACTTCCCCTCGGAGAACATAGTTTCACTTCTAATCAACTCCCTCAGCATTCACTGAAGGAGACATGGGACCCTTTCATGAAATATTTAATAGAGGAGAAACCAACAAAACAACCCCAAAACTTCAGTCCCTGATGCCAGAGTAATTGAGTTAGAGCATTTGACTTAAAAGATTCTATAGAGAACTAAATAAAAATCTCCAGCAAAATTCCAAAAACCACTCAAGGTTCTGTAAACCCAAACTTTAGTATTGTGAAAGTGTTTAATACAAGAACCATCTTTGTTTAATGGAATTCTTAAGTATTGCAATACATTTACCGACTTTAGCTCATCTTTTTCAATGTGCCAATATTATTCATTATGTCCCAAATCAAAGACATAAATCTTTAATTGCTTGAAATTTAATTTAATAACTTGGCTTTGGCTGCAAACACATTCTAGGCACTTAGAAGCACATGAGAGTAGAATGCACCACGAGCATACAAAAGTATTCAGAGAGAATCACTCTTGAAATAAAATGCGAAAAATAAGTTGCAGTTTGAAGACTTTTTATGAATTCTTTAATTTACACATGTAACAGGAAAGACACCAAAATAAAACCTTATCAGAAGTCTCTTAGGCCTGGTCTACACTACAGGGTTAGGTCGAATTTAGCTGCGTTAGGTCAATTTAAAAATGAATGCGTCCACACAACCAACCCCGTTCCATCGACCTAAAGGGCTCTTAAAATCGACTTCTGTCCCCGGGAAGGGGAGTAACACTAATATCGACTTTGCTGGGTCAAATTTGGGGTAGTGCAGACACAAATCAATGGTACTGGCCTCCGGGAGCTATCCCAGAGTGCTCCATTGTGACCGCTCTGGACAGCACTTTGACTCCGACGCACTAGCCAGATACACAGGAAAAGCCCCGGGAACTTTTGAATTTCATTTCCTGTTTGGTCAGCGTGGCGAACTCAGCAGCACAGGTGACCATGCAGTCCCCCCAGAATCGTATCATCTCCGTCCCTGAGGTTATGGCAGATTAGAAGGCGAAAAAAAACACACTTGTGATGACATGATTTCCAAGCTCATGCAGTTCTCCCACACTGATAGGGCACAGCTTAATGCATGGAGTCATTCAGTGGCAGATGCCAGGAAAGAATTAAGTGAGTGCGAAGAGCGGAGACAGGACATGATGCTGAGGCTAATGGAGGAGCAAACGGACATGATGAAGTGTCTGTTGGGGGAGCAAACGGACATGACGAAGTATCGGTTGCAGCTGCAGGAAAGCCAACAAGAGCACAGACCCCCACTGCATCCACTGTATAACCGCCTACCCTCCTCCATGTTCCATAGCCTCCTCACCCAAGAACACAGGTTGGGGGGCCTCTGGGCACCCAGCCACTCCACTCCAGAGGATGGATAAATGAAAAGTGATATAAATATATGGAGATATACCTATCTCATAGAACTGGAAGGGACCCTGAAAGGTCATTGAGTCCAGCCCCCTGCCTTCACTAGCAGGACCAAGTACTGATTTTGCCCCAGATCCCTAAGTGGCCCCCTCAAGGATTGAACTCACAACCCTGGGTTTAGCAGGCCACAGCTCAAACCACTGAGCTATCCCTCCCCCCATGATACTTGTATGTTTGTTAATATCACTTTTCAAAACAGACTTATTAGCTAGCAATAAATAAATTACAATGATTTGGATGTGTATATGTGCATCTTTATTTGTTTTTCCTAAAACACTTAATTAGCTTTAGGAAAAAGAGTGAGAGCAGCCACCAGCATGAGTGGGTGGTCGCACTCTGAGGCCACCAAATAATTTATCCGAAGAATCCCTACGCGTTGCACATATACCTAGTAAGAGACTCTCCCCGCCTCGAAGAGCTTATATTCTAAATTGAGGACACAAAGGGTGAGGGAAAGGAAGTATTATTAATCCTATTTTACAGATGGGGAACTAAGATACAGAGAGATTAAGTGTCTTGTCAAAGGTTACAAAAAGCCTGCGGCAGAGCAAGAAACTGAAGCCAGGTCTCCTGTATTTCAGTTCAACGTCTTAATTGCAAGCTTATTCTTCTCTTTTAAAAAATGTATATGGCAGCCAGATAAAGATGACAAAACCAGCTATAAATAAAATAAAATATCTGTGTTTTTTCATGCAGACAGTGCTATAAAAATGAACGTGATATATTTACCAGTACTAATAAGAGTCCAGATAATTAGTCACATTGCAGTTCTAGAGATGTTAGAAATATGTTATTTTGGTAAGTGCCTCACAAGAGTAGACAGGTTTGAAAAATGGATTCCATGTTCATAAGCAATACCACGATGATGTGTGTGCCAATGTTTTTATGTGATATGAGGAGCAGCCTTACAGTCACAGAAATATCTCTTCCCGCATCATGATAAAAGCTCAACTTCTTTTTATACTTTTTGCTTTCCTTCCCAGGAATGCTCTTGTCCCTTTGACTATGTATTTTATTGCATAACACAATGACTTTCATAGCAGCCTTACTTAACTGTTAGTTTCAACAGGGGGTCAACATGGAATACCTTCAAAGCTAATGGCTGTTGAGCCAATTATAGTCCCAAGTGCCTCTGGCATGCTTCTTCATAAAACTGATCCTTGTAGCCCTTGAGAAACTTTAAAACAAACAAACTTTTCCTGCAACTTTACATAAACAAATTTCTCAGGGCTGTAAGGAACATTTTCTTAAAAAAAACAGAAGCATTTGGGTAGATGAGGAGCTTAAGATAACAAACAACTTGTAAAGTAGCTCACTTTGAGGCCAAATGAAGTTGACAGTGTCTCTTTTACCAAGCTTGTTGAAGCTCTTAGGGATAGCAGCCATTGCTGCAGGGATGTTGATGTCTCCACAAACATGCTCCCTTTACCTGCAGAGGCAAGGAGGTAGTTCTTTTCCTCTCCTATTTTCTGTAAATAATAGATATAAATATATTTTTTTTTAAATATGTTTGCACAAACACCATAGCAAACTACTATCATTCCCTCTGTGACGCGAATTATGATCTAGACAGAGAGCAAAGAAAATACGTATTGGACAAAGCAGCACCAATCCCCAGACAGATTTTTGCCCCAAAGGATTGAGCTCATAACCCTGGGTTTAGCAGGCCAATGCTCAAACCACTGAGCTATCCCTCCCTCAAAGGAGCCCTCCCCAAATCTCTTTTATCTGTGAGAATTAAGTGGTGTACACTCTGGTATGAATGCAAAACTCTGATTTACTATATTGCTAGTGCCTCCATCTTGGCCATTTGGTCATTTTATTTATCAAGATTAACCCCATTTATTTATCAAGATTAACCCCATTTTCCCTACTCCATAGTACACTGTGAAACAGATTACTTAGAAAGACCCATGATAAATTAAAGAGATGTTCAAAAAGTAAAATAGATTAGCAGTGTCCTGATCTGGATTGCTTGGTAAACTGGGTGCAAGCAAACAATGTCTGTTTTAATATGGCTAAACATACATGTATGCATCTGGGAACAAAGAAGGTAAGTCATACTTACAGGATGGTGACCTCTATCCTGGAAAGCAATGACTCTGAGAAATATTTGGGGGGTCAGGGTTGATAATGTGCAGAACATGAGTCCCCATTGTGAAGCGGTTGCCAAAAGAGCTAATACAATCCTGATGTGCATAAACAAGGGTATCTTCAGTAGGAATAGAGAGGTTATTTTACCTCTGTATTTGGTACTGGCGAACCAATACTGGAATACTGTGTCTATTTCTGGTGCCCACAATTCAAGAAGGATGTTGATAAATTGGAGAGGGTTCAGAATAGAGCCACAAGAATGATTAAAGAATTAGAAAACATGCCTTATAGGGATAGATTCAAGGAGCTCAATCTATTTAGCTTAACAAAAGAGAAGGTTATGGGAGACTTGATTACAGTCCATCAGTGTCTACATGGGGAACAAATATTTAATAACAGGCTCTTCAGTCTAGCAGAGAAAGGTATAACATGAGCCAGCGGCTGGAAATAAGACATACATTTTTAACAGTGAGCATAATTAACCATTGGAACAATTTACCAACGGTCATGGTGGAGTCTCCATCACTGACAATTTTCAAATCAAGATTGGATGTATTTTCTAAAAGATATGCTTGAGGAATTATTTTGGGGAAGTTCTATGGCCTGTGTTATACAGTAGGTCAGATTAGATAATCACAATGGTCCCTTCTGTCCCTAGAATCTATCAATATATGTAATCACAGTTTATCTTAACAAAAACTACTACAAATTATAGACTAACAAGTTGCCACACAAATTGAGTTTCAACTTTGAGTCCTTTATTTACCAAGGGCACACACTGCATGGAGTTCTATATACCACACAGAAACATCAAGTGGATGAATAATACACTGCTAATAAAGAAGTAGTTTCAAACCTAAACTTCAGACTACCTTTTTCTCTGGTTATTTTTAATGTGTTGCTTCTTAATAGAGATTTGTATATTTATATTTATTTTATTATTAAGTACCATGATCTATGAGAATGGTGCCATCTAAAGCATACAATAGATATGGGAGTGAAATATGCTTCAGGTACACTTTCAAAGCACTACACAGATTTAGCTAGGCAACTCCGATGAAAGTCAATGAGATCAAAGAAAATTTTCAAAATTTATCCCTGAATAGTGCTATTCAGGGGTAAATTTTCAAAATTTTCTTCCCTCGGTGGACAAGAACACTTGATCGCCCTCCTGTTATAGCTCTGACTGAATAAGAGGATAACCTTTGTAAAGTGGGGGGAATCAGCCAGGGATGCTGCCCCAGCTGTAGGATGAGGTCATGCTCAAAGAGATGGACTTATTGATGTGTGGAGGAATATGATGAAATTGGCCTTGTAATGAAAGTACAAAATAAAAACCTCAGAACTGCCCTGCTGACAAATTCCTTGATGTGTGTTCTCAACTAGCCATACCTTCATGCAGAAGGGCACTTACTGTGTAAGTGACTTTTGGAGAGGCTAGGTTAGCTTTCTACTTGGCAGAGCAACGTCTTCTGCTCTTCTCCAAAAAACAGGAAACTACTCTCTCGCAGACATTCGGTGCCTAACAATACTGAGCAAAGTAATTATATACCACCCAAAGAAAGGATGGATACGGTCTCATTTTCAGCAGTGCAAATTCAGAGCAACTCTAGTGACTTCAGCTGAGCTAAACCTGATTTACCAAAGTGCAACAGAGATCCAAACTTGACTTAAAAGATGCCAATATATATCCATTTCTCAGACTAAATATTCTCAGTTTTTGCTGCTATACTTAGTAAAGTACAAAGTCTATTCTGCAAAGAACATAAGTATTTAAAATAGTCTGGTAGTGTGCAAGTGAATGTTTTCCCTTTCTGATAATGGGACTCATTTAGCCTAGGTTCACCTTCTCACATCTAGTTTCTTGTTAAAACTATTTTAAAGCTGGTATAAATAGCCTTGCAAAGTAATTCTAACACTAAATGTCAAAAGTGATTGTGGTTTCATCTTGATTTATTCTTCTATATCCCCTAGGCAGGTCAATCCTCAATCTGAGATACTGAACTGTTTTATAGCATTATTATTTATAAAATTTCTCATTTTTTTTAACTTCAGGAAAGGCTCCAATGAGACACTCACAACCTCGACCAGAAATACTCAACCTTGACTAACTGCTTTGATAGGAAGAGAGTTGCAAAAAAAATAATAATAATAATAATAAAAAAATCACATAGTAATTGTGAAGTAATCCTTGTATTACTGTTCTTTCACACTGAAGTTGAGTCATTGTGACCGATCATTACATATGCAATAAATAGAAAGCCACGACACAAACATCACCATGTAATCTCAGCCAATCTATCAAGGATTTATTGGCTTTCTAAAGCCCCAATGCCAAAGTAGGGTCTGCTGGCACAGATCCATGCTCCTGTGCAGAGTCCAATTGACATCAACGATGCAAGAGTCCAGCTGCTGATCCCAATGCACAAAGAAAAGGTTACTTACCCTATGCAGTAACTGAGGTTCTTCAAGACAGTTGTCCCTGTGGGTGCTCCACTTTAGTTGAACCTGCATCCCTGTGCCTGCAATCAGAGAATTTCAGTTGCAGTGCCTGTTTTGGTCACACATGTGCTGTCCCCGTCTCGTGCCACCTCTGTCGGTTACGCAGCACTGTGCGAACAAACCCCACTCAATTCCTTTCCTACCACAGAGTCCCTAGCAGAAAAACTTCTGAAGTAAAGGGGAGGAAGGTGGGTAGTGGAGCACCCACAGAGACAACCATCCCAAAGAACCTCAGTTACTGCACAGGGTGAGTAACCTTCTCTTCTTCAAGGGATCTGCCTGAGGGTGTTCCACTTTAGGTGACTGTAGAACAATGCCCTTCATTGGATGGGAGGGACTTGGGAGTTGAATTTGTGAAGGATGATAAGACAATAAGTCTTAAAGAGGAAAACAGTGAGGTGGAAAGTTTGCAAATAGTAAAGTCCAAAACTGACTGTAAAGAATTACCAAGGGATCTCACAAAACTGGGTGACTAGGCAACAAAATGGCAGATGAAATTCACTGTTGATAAGTACAAAGTAATTCACATTGGAAAAAATAATCCCAACTATATATACAAAATGATGGGTTCTAAATTAGTTCTTACCACACAAGAAAAAGATCTTGAAGTCATCATAGATCGTTCTCTACAACATCTACTCAATGTGCAGCAGCAGTCAAAAAAGCTAACAATGTTAGGAACCATTAGGAAAGGTACAGGTAATAAGGCAAAAATAGCATAATGCCACTATATAAATCCATGATATGCCCACACTTTGCATACTCTGTGAAGTTCTGGTCACCCCATCTCAAAAAAATATACATTAGAAATGAAAAAAGTATAGAGAAGGGCAACAAAAATCATTGTTAAAAAAACAGAGTACTTGTGGCACCTTAGAAACTAACAAATTTATTTGAGCATAAGCTTTCATGAGATACAGCCCACTTCTTCAGTCAGTTCAAAAACAGACTCCAAGGAGAAACTGCTTGTCAGGGCTGTATCCCCACTTTGAACTTTAGGGTACAAATGTAGGGGCCTGCATGAAAACTTCTAAGCTTAACTACCAGCTTAGCTCTGGTCCGCTGCCACCATCCCAATGGATTCCCTCCCTGGGAAGCCTTGAGAGACCTTCAACAATTCCCTGGTGAATACAGATCCAAACCCCTTGGATCTTAAAACAAGGAGAAATTAACCATTCCCCTCCTTCCTCCCACCAACTCCGGGTGAATACAGTTCCAATCCCCCTGGGATCTAAAACAAGGAAAAATCAATCAGGTTCTTTAAAAGAAGGTTTTTAATTAAAGAAAAAGGTAAAAATCATCTCTAAAATCAGTATGGAAAATTACTTTACAGGGTAATCAAACTTAAAGAGCTCAGAGGACTCCCCTCTAGTCTTAGGTTCAAAGTACAGCAAACAAAGATAAACACTCTAGTAAAAGGTACATTTACAAGTTGAGAAAACAAAGTAAAACTAAGACGCCTTGCCTGGCTTTTTACTTACAAGTTTGAAATAGGAGAGACTTGTTTAGAAAGATGGGGAGAACCCGGATTGATGTCTGGTCCCTCTCAGTCCCAAGAGCGAACGAACTCCCAAACAAAAAGCACAAACAAAAGCTTTCGTCCCTCTTCTCCCCTCCCCCCCCCCGACCTCCAAGATTTGAAAGTAGCTTGTCCCCTTATTGGTCCTTTGGTCAGATGCCAGCCAGGTTACCTGAGCTTCTTAACCCTTTACAGGGAAAAGGATTTTGGAGTCTCTGGCCAGGAGGGATTTTATAGTACTGTACACAGGACAGCTGTTACCCTTCCCTTTATAGTTATGACACTGCTGAACTTGAATTAATAAGCAAACTAGATGCTATTAACTTAGGCTTGAATAGAGACTGGGAATGGCTGAGTCATTACACAGATTGAATCTATTTCCCCATGTTAAGTATCCTCACATCTCATCAACTGTCTGAAATGGGCCATCTTGATTATCACTACAGAAGTTTTTTTTCCTCCTGCTGATAATTGCTCATCTTAATTAATTAGCCTCTTAGAGTTGATATTGCTACTTCCACCTTTTCATATTCTGTACGTATATATCTCCTTATTATATGTTCCATTCTATGCATCTGAAGAAGTGGGCTGTAGCCCACGAAAACTTATGCTCAAATAAATGTGTTAGTCTCTAAGGTGCCACAAACACTCCTGTTCTTTTTGCGGAAACAGACTAACACGGCTGCTACTCTGAAACCAAAAATTATTGTGTGCAAGTGTATGGAACAGCTTCCTTTGGAGGAGATACTAAAAAGACTGGGACTGTTCATCTTAGAAAAGAGATGACAGGGAGGGGAATATGATAGAGGTCTATAAAATCATGAATGGTATGGAGAAAGTGAATATGGAAGTGTTATTTCCCCCTTCATATAACACAAGAACCAAGGGTCACCCAATGAAATCAATAGGCAGCAGGTTTAGAACAAACAAAAGGAAGTACTATTTCACACAATGCACAGTCAGCCTGTAGTACTCATTGCCAGGGGATGTTGTGAAGGCCAAAAGTATAACTTGGTTCAAAAAAGCATTAGATAAGTTCGTGGAGGATGGGTCCATCAAAGGCTCTTAGCCAAGATAGTCATGGACACACCTCTATTCTCTGCATGTCCTTACACCTATGACTGTCAGAAGCTGTGACTGGAGGACAGGGGATGGCTCACTCAATAATTGCCACGTTCTATTCATTCCCTCTTAAGCATCTGGCACTGGCCACTGTTGGAAAATAGGATACTGGGCTAGATGGACCATTGGTCTGACCCAATATGACCGTTCTTATGTTGTTTTACAGACACAGTCTACTTGGAATTTACATCAATTTCACTCAACAACTTCTGAGGAGGACACATCAACTATGTATGAGAAACACTGAGCGGGGGCCCAATAATGTATTGTTCGTTTTTATTAACATTCACAATACCATTTTTATTAATATTCACAATAATATCTTGGATCCCTGGCCTCTGGCCACAGTGGAATGAGCACAACTACACTGTTTCTTTCCTCATCGGCAATCATTATGATTTGGCATCTTAATTCTGTTTGTTCTTACTAAGAATCATGCGTTAGAACAGGGGTCGGCAACCTATGGCACGAACCCTGGCAGTGGGCTGAGCCAGACCCCAGCAGGCAGCAGCGTGCCATTAAAAATCCTGCCCGACCCAGCCTGCTCTTCTCCACCCCCTGCCTACCGCTCTCCCTGGCGGGAGCAGGGGCCAGAAGCAAGCTTGCTCCTGCCGGCTGCTGCTGTAGGGCAGGCTCCGCCGGCAGCCAAGCTTCCCCCTCCCCCGCCTCTTCCCCCAGCGTGCTGCGTGGAGCCCCGCCTCCTCTCCCTCCCTGCCGCCGATGGCCCTTGCGAGGGAGGGGAGAAGAGCAGCCCCAGCACCCTCGCTGCTCAGACCGGTAAGGAGGCGAGGAAGGGGGGGTAGGAGCACCCCCCTGATCCCAGCCCACCCCCCTAGCCCTCTGCCCTGACCCCTGCATCCCAGCTCCCTGCATCCCCCCACGACCCCATTCCTGTCTCCTACACCCTCCACATATACCCAGTCCCCCGACACCCCATGCTCTGACTCCTGCACCCCCTCACATGCCCCCAGCTCTCTGCCCTGACTCCTGCACCCTCCACACATACCCAGTCCCCCCACACCCCTCTGCCCTGACTCCTGCACTCCCCACACTCCCTGCCCTGACTCCTGCAACTCCCCTCACATACCCAGCCCCCCCACACCCCATGCCCTGACTCTTGCACCCCCCACATCCCCACCCCCCGCCCTGAGCACCAGGTTGGCAGCAGGCTGAGCAGGGCCAGCGGCTGGGACCCCAGCTGGCAAGGGGTCGGCAGCCAGAACCCCAGACCGACAGTGCGCTGAGCGGGGCCGACAGCCGGGACCCTGGCTAGTAGGAACCAGTGGATGGAACCCCAGACTGGCAGCGGGCTGAGCCGCTCAGCCCACCGCCAGTCTAGGGTCCCGGCCCCGCTCAGCCCGCCGCCGGTCTAGGATCCCGGCCCCGCTCAGCCCGCCGCCGGTCTAGGATCCCGGCCCTGCTCAGCCCGCCGCCGGTCTAGGGTTCTGGCTGCCGGCCCCTTGCCAGCTGGGGTCCCAGCCGCCGGCCCCGCTCAGCCCGCTGCCAACCTGGGGTTCTGGCTGCCAGCCCCTTGCCAGCCGGGTTCCAGCTGCCAGCCTCGGTGAATGGAACCCCAGGCCCTCAGCGGGCTGAGCAGGCCAGCGGCTTAAGATCAGCATTTTAATTTAATTTTAAATGAAGCTTCTTAAACATTTTGAAACCCTTGTTTACTTTACATACAACAGTAGTTTAATTATTTTATATCTAGACTTATAGAGAGAGACCTTCTAAAAAACGTTAAAATGTATTACTGGCATACGAAACCTTAAATTAAAGTGAATAAATGAAGACTCGGCACACCACTTCTGAAAGATTGCCGACCCCTGTGTTAGAAGTTCTTCATTTTATGATCATTATCTAAACTATGATGAAGGATGGTGGGTTCCTTAAAGCTAGCATTTATAAGCAGTGTTCAACAGTGGCTAGAAACTAGGCATAATATAAATGAATATTCCATGCAAAAGCTACATTAACCCTTTGCCCCTAAAGTGCTATTCATTGCCTACAATGGCTGTGTAATCAAAGACTTTCAGTGCTCTCATTGCACTCAAGTTCCCAGATAGCCTGCCTCTCCTGCTCATTATGTAAAAATCAGATCAAGCAACCAGTCCAGAATCATGATCATATTTTCAGTTATTTGGTCAAAAACACACAAGTGAAATGGTCATAAGGACAAATAACTAGTGTGACTGTAAAACATACCCTTAATTAAATAGAAACATTACATTCTGCCATACATACACTAGACTGAATTAACAATCTGTACATAACTGTGCAATACTGATAAGTGTTCAGTCTTATGGACACATCAGCGGAATCTCTACACTTCAGGTTGCATGGAGATTTGCACTTTAAAGCACTATTAAAATCTCTCCGTTTCACACTTTAATTGTTGAATTTAATTTCCAGTTTTGCCACAATGACCTTTCAGACGACAATGGAATTTTAGTTTTTATTTAGTATATTTTTTGTAAAATAAACTAAATTTGGACAGGATATATTTGTAAATGCTCCCTCTTGAAAACCAGAGTCCCCATCAAGGAACATGATGGGACTCAAAGTCATTCGTCAGCTGTTCGGGATGAGAGGAAAATAGATGGACTATGTGGGTGGTGGAGGGAGGCACTGAAGGCTGAGAAGTGGAACCGATGAGTGCCATATAAATGGGAGACAAACCCTCAGCTGGTGTACATTGTTGTATTTATGACAAATTACACCAAAGAATCTGCCCTGGGAGTGTTGAATCACTTAACTGCATATTTCCTCGCAGTTTCTGATCTGTAGGCTATAAAGTCTAGTAACCTTAATGTTAATGAAATTCTTGTGTGAGAATGTAATGGCACATATTTTAGGTCTGGTTCTTTTCTGCTGAGTTGAAGTATCTGTACAAAGGAGTAAAACATTTGGATGTTCTAACTTCCTAAATCAATATATCATTAAACAAGTACAGACCATTAGAGTTAGTTTAAATCTAAAGAAAGCACATCTGACATTATTAAAGCTAACAATGTAATTGCAATGGAAACCTAAATACATTGCTAAGTACAAGAGCTACAACTTTGTTTTTTTTATTTGATTAATACACAAATGTGAGGAAGCATTAAATAATGCATGGTTTGTTTAAGACATAATAGGCTATGTTTACACCTGTTGTTTAGCATAGAAATTTTGGTAAGATCTCCAGTTATTTTTTAATTTTTGTGTATTATTATTTTTTCAATGTGGAATGACTAACACTCCATCCACTTAACAAACAGGCCTTAGATATAAATAAATAAATAAATAAATCCTTAGAGAAATGTATGAGTGTTGTTAGGAACGTCCATCATTGGAAAAAAAACCCTGCATATATACTGCAAATGTCATTTTCAGAAACAGAGGTGCATTTCTCCCCCTTCCTCTCCCTCCCTCTCCCCCCCAGTTTCTGCCATATGCTGCCTAGTGGCATCAGTATTTAAAAAAATCCCCAATATTTCACAGTATTTATGGTCATTTAAAGGACACTGTGGTTATTGTGGGGTAGAGATTAAATGACTTGTCAATTGATTTTGAAACTGTCTACATATGTCAAACTGATTGGTTTCGCAACTGGTTTTGAACTCTGAATAATATAAAGTGACATTTTCTGTCTACCTTGCGGATTTTGTTTCTCAACAAAAAATGCATCTCCAGCTTTGATTACGCTTCAGACATTACTTTTACGTAGTGTTCCGCATTTTCAGTTTCCTTTTATCAATCCACTCAGTATTTTTGGGGTACTTATTTTTGTTAGACACTAAAGCTTTATGTGATTGTTCTGTCCTTCAGCTCTGACACTGAAGCAGTTCCACAGTGTAAAACACAGAACACATACACAGTGGAGGTCAGAAAACCAAACAACATTAATATTGCGCTATGATTGGCTCACAAGCAGACGCTGCCTGCCTATCTCTTTGCATCCGTTTAGTTTGGCACTGAATTTAAACAATCAATCCTCCACAGATAAAGATATGTAATGCCCTCATCCACCCGGTTACCTCCTTTGGGTGCCAATCTCCTTTCAGGTTTGGATGGATGGGCATGGGTTCTTCTGGATCCCCACACAGCTAGTCCTGCCCTTTTTTTGGCTGGGTCCAGATTTCTCCCAAAATGGCTTCTCCCGCCTCCAGGGCTCCCAGGGAAGGGCTTCTCACTCCCTATTGATCAGGCTAGCTCTTCTTCCTGGGCTTTCCCTTGTCAGAGATGCGACTCTGCCCCTTCGTCTGAGCTGGCACACCTGCAATCCTTCGCCAAACCAACAGAGGCCCCATTGTTCTACACAGTGTCTCTCCTCTCTTCCTCTCGGTTGCCTAGCAGACTGAGTCTGCCTTTGGCTCCCCATTCCTACCTGGGACTGTGTGCCTCTCCCAAACTACCAGCACACAGAGCCCCCGGAACTCAGGTAAGCTTCTTGGGGTTACAGATAGATAAGGTAAAACGGTAAACATGGGGCGAAAACGCAAATCTATCAAGAAAATCAGTGGTTAGAAATTTTCAAGAAAAATAAAGACAGGAGCGATGCATTGTGCTGCAAATACTGCAGCATTGAGGTCAGTGCTCGCACTGACAGAATAAAGGAGCATGTTGAAAGCAAGCAACACAAGAAGCTTAAGGAAGAAAGTGGGCTTCGGGATAAACAGTCAATATAAGGAGCTTTCACCAGAGCTTTAATGAAAGAGAGGACATAGCACAACTGTATCAATGAATTTGTGCATGCTCTTTGTTTCACCGGACAACCACTGTTAATAGTAGAGGGACCTATTGGTGACTTTGTGCATCAATAATGTCCAGCAGCAAAAACCCTTCCTAATCCAGACAACCTCACTAGTAAGTATCTGAAAGAAAAAGACAATGCTTTAATATCTAAGCTGATGGAATGAACTGAGGGAAATGTGGTGTCTAGTCTGATTTTTTATGAGTTTCCTGATGCTTTGGACCGTCCAATTCTTGGCCTTTTGTTTTCATTTTTTTTTTTTATTTCAAAGCGAATAAACCCACATTGTTTTGTGCTGATATGACAGTCATCCACTCTGCTGACAGACATTTTCTTGACACAGCAGTAACTGACATGTTGGAGATGTACCAACTAACTTGGGAAAATGTGGCCATAACTAACACATATTCTGCTTCCTACGAGGCTAAGTTTTCCCAGGAGATTAAACTCAATCAGAAACCAGCGCTGCTGTGTATTACCTGTCCTGCTCATCTAACTAACTCTGCACTGTCAGCAGCTACTGCTACAGAAGAAATGAAAGACAAGAAATCTTTATCATTGGATTTGGGGCCATTTTCAAGCATGCGAACAAGTCGAAGGCTTTGTTTAACACAGTGCAAGATGAGTGCAGAGCCAACTGCCAATTACCTACCCCTGTTGAGCCACATCTGTGGATGAGCTTGTACTTCACGGCCTGTCATGTAAATAATGCGCGGACTATGCTAATATGTCTCCTAGATCATCCAGAGTTTGTTGGTTCTAAAGCAGAAACTCTAAAGGGACTGGTGAATCCAAAATAACTGCCAGATTCTAAGCACCAAGGTAATGTTAATTGCTGAAAACTTGGAATCACTGTGTGACATGCAGAAAACACTGGAGTTTTCGCTAACTACTGCCCACATGTTTGCCAATACAGATGTTTACCGGATCCTGACAACCAAAATCTCAGCTGAACTAAGCACAAAAGCTGAAGGAGAAACACACAGCAAGAAAACTCATCTGTTTCTGGAAATCTTTCACACCCCAGAACATGTTGTTGGGGTTACTAGGCCTGCCTGAGCCAGAGTTCTTCCATGTTTAATCTCTGTCCTTCCATATTTAACTCTAATCGACCTCAAAAGCCAAGGATAGGAATTGGAAAGTGTAAATAGCCAGTTAGCAATTACAACCTTGCTCATGCCAGGTACCAAACGATAATGATGAGGTTTGCATGTTTCTAGCTGGGGAAGGGGTAATAAACTAAGGGTAAACAGGACCAAATAACAGTTTAGGGAGAAGTTACTAACAAGCTCGATTTATAGCCCTAGAATGATTTAGTTGCTTAAATGTATACACATGTCTTCGGTAGAGAGGGGAGGGGGAGTAGGGGGGGGTGATAGAGAGGGGGAGAGAGGGGGGGCTTAGTTGTAAAGTGTATAAAGAAGAGAGAAACTGTTTTTGCTGGTGTGCTTGATTTGAGACTTGCCTGTCTCCTTGCACCACTTTGAGATCTCAAATAAACTTTGATTGTTTCTCCACCCCAGTATGTTTATTGGCGCGAAGCACTCCGGGCAACGAACCCCACTGTTGCTGTCCTCGGGCCCCTGTGCCGGCAACAATGTGAAAACCAAAAAAGCGTTCAAAACCTTTAACACAAAACTCAGTGAGAAATGGGAAACAACCATGGCCCATAATATGAATCCCCAATATCCAAAATATTTTTTTGAATGTCATCCACCTCTTCCTCAAGGTGAAATTTACAGCAGACTATGGTCTTTATGCCAGAGTGTTTCAACCATTTGCCACTAAAGAAATTTCAAATCTGAAAGGGGAATTTACTACATACATGAACTTGCCTAATCCTGACAATACAAAACTGGATGTGCTGGTTTTCTGGAACAATCATCAAGACACACTTCTCAACTTCAACAAAGCAGCACAGCAAGCTTTGAGTGTACCCCCTGGATCTTTTGATGCAGAGTGTTTATTTTCAAAGTTGGACTACCTTCAAGCAGCAAGAGGCTCAACACAAGTAAGGATACTTCGAAGAAAATTATGCGAGCGTACACAAACTAGGATTTCTGGAAAAACTACCAGCTCTGAGAGAGACAAAATATACCTTTGTACATTAAAAAAAGTTTCAATTATACTGTAGTAAAATGTATATATTTAAAAAGTTTTTGTTTTCCTTTGCCCCCTCCCTTCACCTAATTTTTCCCGTTTTTTTAATTTTTAACCGGATTTCATCCCAGTTTTAATGTTTGGAAAGTAAACACTGAAAAAATCCCAGATTTTTTTTTCTTACAAATAAAAACTGAAAATGTGAAAGTAGTTTTATTTTAAAATTACCAGCCTGTCTCAAGCAAAGAAATTAAGATCTGAGCAGCTTCCAATTTCTATCTTGACAGTAATTTTAGGAAAAACTCACGTCAAAAATTAACAGGTAAGAAAAGCAAGAGTAAAATTTGGCTACACTAAACTGTTTAAGCAAATTGCCTGTATTGATTAAATGAACTGAAAAAAGTATCAATAATATATGATGCATATATACAGTACTAGACTATGCATCTATAACAAGAGTCTTGTTAGTACTGGTGATGGATTGTCTAGACCAATCCTTGTATTCTAAGTACATGAAATAAAAGCAGAATGTTGATATTTCAGTTATCTTTTCCTTTGTACACTTTCCAACCATTGTAGTTTTAGCTTAGTAAAGATAATTAAGTCCATTATAGCATCTTCAGTTATAACAGCACAATTATAAGTATTTTGTAATGCAAATTTCAACTGGTTAGTCACATTCCTATTATAAACCCTCATGTAAAACATTTTGCATTTGTAACTGGACTTTCTATCACAATTCTTGAACCATAAAATCAATTTGTGGTTGACTTCAGAATATAGCACTGGGCTCCATGTTGACTAGATTTACAAACACAAGTATGTTGTTCTGGCTCCCCCAGGTTCCAGTGTCATCAGAAATCTGGTAGTTCACTGACCTTTCATACAAGTTGTTCCTTCTTTTCAGCATTTAAATTAATTTTCTTTTTCTTAGCATGTGAAGAGCTAATTGACTACTTTGACTCAATGCCCAGGAGTGTGAAGTGGCACCAACAGCAGAGAATACAAAAGGAGCAATCATGGCATCAGAGGTGACACCATTTGCATCACTAACATGAACAAAACATGTTAAGACAGTTATACCATAGTATAGGGTGAAAAATACCAATTTTTATGATTAGTGGTTCAAGGAGATGTTCCCTTTTTGGCAAAAATCAAAAGTAGTCTATAGTCAGCATTAACCTAGTACTATTCAATTACTCATTTGCGTCAACAAATGTCTAAACGAGGGCATTTTTCAGGTACTCCTTCAAAATATTTACTCTTCATGAGTAATTCCAATGAATACAGGGCTTTGAATTTCAGCCTATAACTTGTTCTTTTGATTACTCTGGTTTTATAAGTAGATGATCATTTTCTGGACACAAAACAAAAGGTGTATGTTTGAGCGGCCATCAGATGATAAAGATCTTCCAGGGCTAATCATTCCAACTGATTCTATTTTAATTACACATTTACAAGCAAACTAAAGCACTGTCTCCAAAGCAAGGGTTACAGAATGAAATCTATATCTGAAGGTTTCATAACTATGTAGACGGTACCATCCTAAAATACTGTCCTGTTATATTCAAACTGGAATCCCTGCAGAGCAAGGCTGTAGTATTATGATAAAACAAGGAGTACAACAAAAGGAAGATCACATGTGACTTCTCCAAAGTTCCAACTGATTCATAGCATAAAAGAGTCAACCATAATAAGCAGTCACTAAACCTTGATTACATTCTCAATAAATGCATACTATGAAGCTATTTTGAATTGTCAACCACTTGCCCTTAAAAAACATCTTTCATCATCTAAAAATATGCATCACTGAATGAGAATAGCCATCCACAATTTTATTCAAGGTACGTGCACACTGTCTGAGTTAACTGAAGGAAAATACTCCAGATAAAAACAGTTTTACAAATGTCTTCTCTTACAAATCACTGTAAAACTACTGTAATTAGCCAATTGGCAGTTCTCAGGCAGACAGGCATCAACCCAATAGGCAGCCCAGCACAATGACAGCAAAAATTGCATTATTGTAGTAATTATGCATTTTTCCAAGGCCTCGCTACAGCTGGCTAACATTTTCACATTTTTAAAAAGTCAAGTACCCCTGATCTGTTTATAGGGTGGAAATGCTGAATAGCTCAACATCTAGGCTAAATCCCTGAGCATGCATATTAAGAAATGACTAACCAAGAATGTGCATAAAGAAGAGTAGACAACACACATTAACACATTACCTAGTATTTGTCCAGGGGGAGTTTAAACACTTCACTGTTAAGACCTGCTCAGTCAAGGATGCTGGTCCTCCTGTCTTTGATACATAGATATTGAAAGATATTCTGGGCAGTTACTGTCATACTTCACTTTGCAATGGGGGGGAGGGAGAGATAAGTTAAAGCATCTTGCCATCACCAGCAGTTGCTACTGAAAATTGTCAGCAAGAACCACCAGCACATGACAAAATCTCTTTTTTTCCTTCTGTATGGAGACTGTGACCAACACAAAGAGCATCAAAACCAACAAGGATGGATATTTGCAGATGTCTCTCAAAGCAAATAACACACAAACTCTTTCTAGCAAGAAATCTGATCACACAAATCTACATACCTGCACACAGAAACCCAACTCCCCTACAAGTACCGCTTTAGCCCTCTCTGTTATAGACATAGCCCATAGAGATCCTCCCTAACTCCTGTATATATACACATTGCAACACACATTCACATACACACCCCTGTACGAGCACACTCTCTCAACCCCCCTATGCATACACACCTTTAACCCCACCCCTAGCAGATCTTATTACAATACATAAAGTAATAGCTAAGCTTATCAAGCTGATCTTAATGTAAAGGTTGAAATATCACAGTATCAGCAAGTCATTACTGCAACAAAGCAAAAAAACCTACTACCTCACAGCTGTGTGTGGTTTCATGTCCTTAGGGCAGTAAACAGGAAACACAGATCTCGAAATAGCTAATGCAGTAATGAAGCAGATGTGCAGAAACGTGTGGATGGTTATGTTAAATGCCTGCTTTACACACCTTATTGTGTATGTTCGATAAGTAAAATTCCTGCTCAGCCCTCATGAGTCCCGTGTGTGTGTGGTGAGGCTGCAATGCCTGTTCTGCACTCCTCAGAGTGTGTGTGTGTTGTGTAGGTATAATGCCAGCTCTGCGCTCCTCTGAGTGTGTGTTGTGCAGGTACAATACCTGCTCTGCAGTCAGTGTGTGTGTTGTACCGGTAGGATGCTGGGTCTGCACTCTGTGTGTTGTGCAAGTAAAAGACCTGCTTTGCACTCAGTGTGTGTGTTGTGCGGGTAGGATGCTGAGTCTGCACTCAGTGTGTGTGTTGTGCGGGTAGGATGCTGGGTCTGCACTCAGTGTGTGTGTTGTGCCGGTAGGATGCTGGGTCTGCACTCAGTGTGTGTGTTGTGCCGGTAGGATGCTGGGTCTGCACTCTGTGTTGTGCAAGTAAAAGACCTGCTTTGCAGTTAGTGTGTGTGTTGTGCGGGTAGGATGCTGAGTCTGCACTCAGTGTGTGTGTGTGGTGCAGGTAGTGCGATGCCTGCTCTAGCACGCCGGATGCGAGGACAGCGGCAGCCCTTCTGCAGAAGTTCCCCGGCGCCTCCAGTGAGCCAAAACTTGGGGCGCTCCTCTGCTGTTCGCTGAGAAATGCACGTCGGGTCCCTGCCTCCCCCCTGCCCTGCCCGCAATCCCTGAGGCAGCAACTTCTCCAAGCGGAGCCGGCCAGAGACGTGAGCCGCTGCCGCCGCATCCCTCCTACCGCCCGCTACACCTTTCCGAGCTCCCCGGGCTGCAGCCTCCCGCTCCGCTCCAGCGGGCAGAGCGCGGCACGCGGCACTCACCGCTTCTCCGCCTCTCGCCGGGCTTCTCGCCACACTTCCCCCCAGAGGGCGGCGCCGAAGACGCTACGCTCCGCCGCCCGGCTCCGCTCTGCCTCCAGCCCCGCAGCCGCTAGGCTGGACGCTGAGCAGTGGGGTGGGTCCGACCTGCCCCCGCTCGGCGTAGCGACTGGTCTGCAGAGCCAGCCCGCTCCGGCCAGCCAGACACCGCCGCCCGCCAGTCCCCAGCAGCGGCGGCGAGCCCAGCCGGCGCTGAGGAGCCAGGCAGCAGCGGCCACGTGAAGCTGCGGGCGGCGGCAGGCAGGGGCTTGCCAAGCGTGCTGCTGCCGCCGCTGTTCCACGAGGAATGGGCGCTCCCCCCGCCGTGCCCCTTCCCCCGGCCCGGGCTAGGGCAGGGGGCGGAAGTTTGCGCTTGGAGAGGAGCTGCGAAGCCCCGGCCACCGGGTTGCAGCCCACGCGTGAACCTCTCGCCTTGGCCTGGGCATGGCGTCTTGCATGTGCAGCGCCAGGCGCAATGGGACTCCCAGCTCTGAGCTCAGGAGCAGGCACCCCCGCGCCCAGCCAGAGGTAGCAGCTCGCCTGCAAGAAGCGTCTGCTACAGAGCTAGGTGGGAAATCAGCCTCTGAGGGGCTGCCCCAACCATTGCAGCTGCTGGCTCTTCCAGGGGACCTCCTCTCCTCTCCCCTCCCCCAACACGCACCCACACCCAACAGAATGTGCTTTCCCAACAGGGCCCCTCCGCACAGCCGTTTGTACTGTGCTCTTCCATGGGGCAGACTGAGTGAGGTTAGGAGAAGAATGGTCTAGAACCGGCCCCTTGCCCATCTTTTTCTGGGGGAGGAAAGCCTCAGCCCTGCTGCCCCCTCAGCTTCCATCCCCATCACTGTGCTTGTTCAGGTGGGGCTGGGAAGGCCCCAGTTCCATTGCACAGGCCCAGGTGGGCTAGGGAGGACCAGAAGCCTAGCTGCTGCCACCCACTTTAAGTCCAGGGAAGGCAAAAGGCAGTATCTGTAGCTCATCCAACCAGTCCTCTTCCTCTCCAGGATTAGAAAGGTCCCAACCTCACTGCCTGGTCTAGAGACCAGAGAGGTAACACAGCTTTCGTTGTCAGCTCAGCTTTCGTTGCCAGTATCAGAACCGGGCCAATCACATAGTCCAGGGGATGGATAGGCCAGGAAGGACCTTCAAACCAGCAGCAACATCAGCCCCTGGGGAAGGCTCTATTACCCTTTTAAACAGATAGGCCTTTCCCAGAAAATGGGCAGAAAGCTGCCTGAGCAATTTATGGAGCACAGGTGTGATATGCTCCTGAGAAGAGGCTCTACTCCCCAAGCAAGCAACCACCTTTTACAATTGCTTCCAAATGATGTTGGATGTAGACTCTGTAGTAAGATGACCTCTTGTGTCAGAGGCCCAGTCTGAGGCCTGAAGCCTGAACCAAAGTACTTCCAGGCATTGCCAAGCAAAAACTGGGCTGTGAGCCAGAGGCAGGCCCCACTCACAGAAGTTGGCAAGAAGAGGGTTGTTTGAAGCAGGTGCATCCACACATAAGTGCTAATAAGAGGAACTTGTGCCAAGATGACATCAGAACACTCCACAGACATAACAAGGAACAGGCAGGTGCATCTTAAAGACAGGGTCAAAAGGACAGCCTGATGGATAGATCTGTTTGAAACAACATGATCAAAGGAGGAAACAGCACCCAATAAATCAGTAGGGATGAGTAATCTGTCCTGTAACTGTATAAAAGTAGGTCCCGGAGTGCGCATCTTTGTCCAGTCTAGGGGGCAGTGGAGTGTCCTGCCACTGACTGAGCTGTGTCCATTGCCAGGGGGCATATATTCGTAGTATGTCCTGTAGAGTCTATAGGAAACTATTACTGTGCTTCGTTTGACAATAAACCTGGCCCGGGTTCCTTCGTACCTTACTAGAGTCTGTGGTCTTTGGGGGTTCTCTCAGGTTTGCTGTGTCAGGTATCTGCGCAGAGCTGGGGCAGCACACAGAGGGAACACACATGCAGCCGATTGTTATCGTCATCGACCAAGAGCAGAGCACCACACCTGTAGCTACTGACAACAGACTTACACCAAAGGGAACATTGCAATGGTTTAATGTTGAAGTCACAAAGGCACAAATGCTGGTAGCGAGCTCTGTGTCCAAACTAAAAGGCTGTATCCCTCCAGTCAAGTGTAGACGGGGTGGGGGGAAGCCATTTTGGCCACAGCTTCTCTTTAGTCATCCAAATCTAGCTGTTAATCCAGCCAGGCACTTAGATTGTGAACTGGTCAGTAATGGCAGGCACACCTTCCATCATGGGATTCAATATAATCTTTCACAACTTTATTCTCCCAGCCCACCAACATCACCTCTTTTTTATCATTTTGCTCTCACCCATGTTTCAGTTTCCATCAAACCCTAACTCAGTTGCTCTTGCTCATCAGTCAAGGTGAAGAGACAAAGCTATGTGTCATCAGCAAACAGAAAATAACTAAACTTCTGCAGCTTAATCTCCCTGCATATTCCTGAAGGCATCAAACCACACACAGATATAGCACAGCAGCAGAAGATGGAGACAACTCAAATGACAAAAGGCTCTTTGTGCATCTAACAAGAGATAATTCTATCCCTTCTGGCAAATCTTTCCTAAAAAGAAGATTCCCGTGTTCTTATATCAGATAATTTGTAATATTTTAAGAGACTCTTTGCAGTTATGTCCTTTTGAGGGAAGAAGGTCATTTCCCTCATTCTTGAATAGATGAATGACCTTTATTAACATCTTTTAAGACATGTTTAGGTTCAAAGGATGGACAACTTTACTCCTTTCCTAAATCCTGCCACAAGTACTCCTGTTCTTTTTGCGAATACAGACTAATATGGCTGCTACTCTGAGACCCACAAACTTACTTTCTCTTGGAACATGACCAGCTGAAAGAGCAAAACTAACATTAAGGCACCTGCAGTATGACGCTTATGTTGGAGAGGAAAAATATGAACTGCATGATAGGATTCACAGCAGCCTGAATGAGAGCTGAATGCCTTCAGCAGCACCAGTCCAATCAGGTAGATTTGCCTGCACTCCTAGGATTGGGGCCCCAGAAAAAGGTTTAGCAGCCAATTTAAATTCTGCCTGATGTGAGGAAGAGGGAGATGTCTTCCCAGCTTCTGTGGAGATCCCAGATTTATCCAGTAAGGCCCACCACATAGAAGGATTTGGGCTCTGTAGGTGCGGCACAATCTCAGCCATCACTAATTTAGTAAAACCAATTATTCTCAGTCATCATGATTAGAATGTTCAAACTCAGATTGGGGCACTCATCTTTCGGTTCATGTGCATTTTTCTCTTCTACTGTGGGCTACATGCTGGGCCAGTCTTATTTGAGCAGCAAAAGAAAAGGAAGTTATGCCCATACTGCTGTGCTTTATAGGGAAAGAAATTTCATAGCACGTAGACCAGAGATTGACAGACTGGATGAGGATGGGATGGTTATATTGTATGTAATATATATATATATAAAATATATATATATGCACTGCTGGTACATACACCAGGGGGAAAATAAATGTTGAGAACATTTTTTTATTCTGCTGAGCAATAAAGGCAAGAATAGCTCTCAGTCCAAAGCCTCCTGCCTTGATTTACAAATCACAGTGGAGGAGAGGCTTGTTACTGGATTATTCATGCAGTGTAACCAGGCACATTGTCTGTTGTAGACAGTAGAGTTACCTTTAAAAAGTGATGATCACCAAAAGTTGTGGTGTTGCTGTGAGTTGCATGTGCTTTGCAGAGGCTGCATGTTACCATGTAGCCCTTTGCATTTCTTTCCCAACAGTGAATGTGCTCAGTGATTAACTTCAATGTACATGTTACTTTTAGCTAAGTGCAAAGCTGGTGAATAATACATCCTAGGGATATCTAAATTTGTGGGGGTTTCTTTTGAAGTGAAATCATTTTTGGTATAATAAGAGAAACATTCTGCTTTGCATTTTATTATTATGGAATCATCACTGGGAGCCAAGCAGTTTAAGTATTTCAAAAGAATGATTATTCACCCACAAGACTAAATTTAAGTAACTCTAAAGGGCTGATTTAAACCCATAGCTGCCTACAAATTCAGCTTTAAGGCCATCCCTGTGCCACAGCACATATGGCTCTGGTTGTATCAGACAGGCTCATTCCATGTCAGATGTGAATTTCTCCTAACCCTGGGATTAAAAAAACATTTAAATAACAGATTCCAATTCACAGTTTACCACAGCTGATTTTACCACAACTGGGTAAAACACCTGGGTAGATACATGATGAAGCCTGTAATTTTAAAAAGTTACATATTCTATGTTCCTATTCTGGGTTAAATATGACCTGCTTATGTCTCAAGGACTCTGAACAGCATTCTGCTTAGCAAGAATTTTGCATACTTATATTTTCAGACTTTTTTCTGTCTTTTGTATTGATGTTTTAATATCTAAGACATTGCCATGAAAACAGGATTCATCTGCTCACATGGCTTACTCCCCACGAAAGTCATAGGGGCAGATCCTCACCTGGTATAAATTAGCATAGCTCCACTGACTTCAAATTTACACTAACTGAGGATCTGTCCTGTAATCTATGTAGGGGCCTGATTCTGTTCCCCCTGAAGTCAATAGGAGTTGGATAAGTTCGTAGGTTCTAATGGTACTAGCAAATAGGTAATGGTAGTCTTATCACTCCACAAATGGTAGTCTTATCACTCCACAAATGTGAATGAATTTATGTTTGCAATACCCCAGTCAGGTAGAGGAGAAAAAATATAAACCTTCTGTGACATAATAAATCACCTCTGTAGCAACTAATTGTGATGTCACAGAATCTTAGGGCTTCAGAAGGGAAATAAACACCAGGAGCAAATGAATTCTTTAAAACCAAGATCCTGTTTTCACACAAATGAATCTAGTTATTAAAAGAAGGAAAAGAGAAGAGATTTATACTGAGTATCAGTAAAACGGTCTCTAACTAGATTGATTTTCATAAGACATCAGCTCCTGGCTCCTCTCTCTGTAAATATAATGCATCAGTAGTTCCCATGTGCACCTTCCCCAGCACACAAAGAATGAAGTCACTTTTCAAACAAGTTTGTTCATATTGCTTGGCTCTGGGCAAGTTTATCTGCTGAGAAAAGTGATGTTTACCAACATCTTTAGTGATGTTGGTAAAAAGAAGGCATGTAACTGGCAGCATCAGTGTGTGGGTTCTAAAGGGGGTTTTATACACATGTAGTTCCCATTTATATTAATTGGACTTAAGTGTGCACATCTGGAGAAGAAAATAGACCCCTCGGCCAGGCAATCGGCAGTACTGATTTGTCGATTTTAAAATTAAGCTCAGTGTTAGTGTGCAACTGTAATGGGATTCTGATTTTGGGGGTGGGAGTGAAGGTCTGTTGTTCTGCGTGTCTATTATATTGTTCGGGTCTCCCTGTTATTCCCACACATGCGGATAGAAATTTGGGAGTTTCTGCCTTGTCATTTTTTTCAGGAGATGGAGCTTCAGAGAGACAATTTCAGTCTCTCAAACGTGCACTACTCAGGAGATCCACTGAAGCTCTGGCCCATCCATGCTGTGACCCTATGCTTCTTTATACATCACGTCCCAATCTCACCCGCCTCAATGGTAGTACTGGCCACTGTCTCACAAAACCTTACTCATGGGATTTGCTGTAGGATAGGAGGACCAGCATAAGTTAACGCAGATAAAGGCAACACTTATTTATTTACACCAAAGAAGCCTTATGGTGTGTGTAGAGAGGAAGGGGACATAATGCCCCCAAAGCATCTGAGTCCTCTGGCCTGTCCCCTCCCCACAACACAGAGCCCATTGTCTTTGGAGCACCTCTGTGGATGGAGGAAAATTGGGGGAGGGGTATATTGTCAATGAGGCTGCACTTTCCCTCCTGAGAGTCCTTGAGTAGTATCTACCTGAACAAGCATGTCACAGCTCATGGAAGCAAAAAGATAACTGGGGGCAAAATAAAGTTAACACAAAACAGTAGTTCCTTCCAACAGGTGGAGATCTCTGAATGGGGAATGGGAGTTTTCATGTGGTGGATCCAAAAACTGCAATGTACTGTAAATTAAATTACACTCCTGAGATTCCCACTACACCACTGATCTATACCCTCCCAGCAGAAGGTGTGCATGCCCCCGGTGTCCAGCAAAGCTCAGCTTCATGGGGGCTGTCAAGGCTGGATCCCCACTTTGAACTTTAGGGTACAAATGTAGGGGCCTGCATGAAAACTTCTAAGCTTAACTACCAGCTTAGCTCTGGTTCCGCTGCCACCATTTCAATGGATTCCATTCCTGGGAAGCCTTGAAAAACCTTCACCAATTCCCTGGTGAATACAGATCCAAACCCCTTGGATTTTAAAACAAGGAGAAATTAACCATTCCCCCTCCTTCCTCCCACCAACTCCTGGTGAATACAGTTCCAACCCCCCGGGGATCTAAAACAAGGAGAAATTAACCATCCCCCCTCCTTCCTCCCACCAACTCCTGGTGAATCAAGATCCAAACCCCTTGGATCTTAAAACAAGGAAAAATCAATCAGGTTCTTAAAAAGAAGGTTTTTAATTAAAGAAAAAGGTAAAAATCATCTCTGTAAAATCAGTATGGAAATTAACCTTACAGGGTAATCAAACTTAAAGAGCTCAGAGGACTCCCCTCTAGTCTTAGGTTCAAAGTACTGCAAACAAAGATCAACACTCTAGTAAAAGGTACATTTACAAGTTGAGAAAACAAAGGAAAACTAACACGCCTTGCCTGGCTATTTACTTACAAGTTTGAAATAGAAGAGACTTGTTTAGAAAGATATGGAGAACCTGGATTGATGTCTGGTCCCTCTCAGTCCCGAGAACGAACACACTCCCAAAAAAAGAACACAAACAAAAGCCTTCCCCTCCCAAGATTTGAAAGTATCTTGTCCCCTTATTGGTCCTTTAGGTCAGATGCCAGCCAGGTTACCTGAGCTTCTTAACCCTTTACAGGGAAAAGGATTTTGGAGTCTCTTGCTAGGAGGGATTTTATAGTACTGTACACAGGACAGCTATTACCCTTCCCTTTATAGTTATGACAGGGGCACTCACTGCTGCTGCACATAGCATCTCTTTTGGGCAAGCAGGGGTTGGGAACACCAGCAGCCCAATAACCACAGAGGATACTCCAGCCCTTAGTCTGCGTTATCAAGCTGGGCTCTGAGGCAGGATTTAGTGCTGTGGAAAGGGAAAGGATAGTCTCCTTAATAGTCTGTTCTCCCCTTAGTACTATTGCATAAGTCTCATTTAAAATAATGGGAGAGATGTGTGCTGCTGAGGATAAACTGTTGATTTTATTATTGCCATGGTACCATGGTGACAAGCACACTCCTGACAGATAGACCACTCACTTCAATTCTGGGGAACAAGAAGATGATCTCTTAAAGCTTGAAAATATATTTTGCTGTTTTCCTTACAAAGTTGCCCTTGGGAATGATGCTTATAGGCACATAAACTCCTGGACCATACCAGGAGTCCTTTACTTTGTCTGAATTCTCATTGAAAATAATGGGAGTTTCGCCTCAATAAAAACGGAGTGAGAATTGAGTAAACGTGTCAGCATTTGGCCTATCTGAAAATACACCCCCAGATTTTAAATGTTCAGGTTCAGTTTTTTATTCCTAGTGGTACATCCTTGTAATACCCTTCAAGAAATACTTGAAGGACATAAACATCAATGAGGCAAAGGAATTATTTAGGGTATCATTTGTCTTAGTCGTGTTTTAGGCAACTTATACATATTTCGTTCCTTTAATCTTTCCTAATAAGTCAATCTCTTCAGCCCCTTAATCATTTTTATTGCTGTTCTATGAATTCTCTTCCATTTGTCTATAGTTCTCTGGTGCCCAGAACTGAATGCAGAATTGTACATGTGATTTCACCACAGCGGCACAGAGAGGGGATATTACCTCCCTGCTACCTTTAGCTATCACTAGTTTAATAACTTATTGGAATCATGGAGAGCAAGAAATTGATTCAAATAGCTTTAAATGGATAGAGAGTTCAGAAATATTGTAATGCTTTTGTGGCACTGCTTACATCAAGAAAAACATCAAGCCAAGCCAAGTTTAGCATGCTAATCTACCACAAATGTACAACATTTTAAATGCTTGGGGAAATTAAGGCATTAAAACCTGACTCAAGCACAACCATGTGATTCTCTAAAGGAATATGAATAAAGAGTGACACAATTTAGAAGACAAATGAATAGGGTTCAAATTAGTACTACAAATAGCTCACATATGCACATGTCCTTAGGGTTTCATTACTGCACATTCTATAATTCACAGGTATATGACAGAACAATCAAAGATGACTCAGAATAACAGACCAGCTGGAGTAGAAGGACAAGACTATGTCTATTAGGAACTAGGCCCTGCATTGGGGCTGGTGCAGAGCTGCTCTACTTGAAGAAGGGCACCTGTATCTCAGGATGGCAGAGTTTCCAAGAGTGCAGGAGGCAGGGGTGCACACAACGCCTCAGCCCATACTAGGGTACAGCATGCCTCCCATGATCTCGCTCTCTAAGCACCTCTGGCTAACTGGGTAGGGGCAAGCAAGGCCATTGCCTCATCTCCTGCCCAACCTTTTGGGGTGACTAGCACTCGGAGGGAGCAGTCCCTGTGCAGTATGCTCAGTACTCAGTTAGTCTGATGCCAAAGTAAGGGGTGAGCATGGAACTCAGAATTCTAAGAGAGCTAAAGGGAATTAGAGAACTACTTATCTTCCTAATGAGGAGGAACCCCCATAACAGTGAGACCAAAAAGCTTGCAGATATTCTATGAGCCAGCAGCCAGAAGGGTTACATTTGATTGGCTCAAGCCCTTATTTGCATTGAACTTTTTAACATGGCAGAAAAGTCTGCAGAAAGGCTCCTGTTAAATGCATGACATATCATACGTATTTAATATGGCTGGATCTAGTCACTTTGAAAATAGTCTAAAGGAGGAAATTATGGTCTCATGCTAGATGCTGAAGAATAGAGTGGATCCCTTATCCATGTTGCATTCATATTCTGATAATAGGATATTAGGTTGGCATTCTTTTGCAATTATTTTGAGTCTAATTCTTGATTAGGAACCAAGAATCCCTTTCTGCTGTCATTGACGTCAAATGGTAATAGCACTACTGGTTTCATCTTACACACATGAGTAGCCCCATTGTCTTCTACTACTTAGATGAGTAAGGAGGGAAGGGCTTTTTTCCCCTCCTTGGAGGCATATAGTTTCTTGTTAACTGTTATAGAATAATCTATTCCACTCTACCTTGAATGGTCCCTTCGAATATGTGCTAACTACTTATGCTAAAACAACGAAGAGTCCTTGTGGCACCTTAGGGACTAACACATTTATTTTCATGGGCTTTATATTTATACCTGCTTACTGTATTTTCCACTCCATGCATCTGATGAAGTAGGTTTTAGCCCATGAAAGCTTATGTCTAAATAAATTTGTTAGTCTCTAAGGTACCACAAGGACTCCTCATTGTTTTTACTGATACAGAAGAACATGGCTACCCCTCTGATACTTATGCTAAGCAATCTGTTCCACTTTGCATTTAGCTGTGAGCCTTGAAGTACCTTTCCCAGATCTGAAGAAGAGTTCTGTGTGGCTCAACAGCTTGTTTCTATCAACAGAAGTTGGTTCAATAAAATATATTACTTCATACACACACACACACACACACACACACACTTGTCTCTCTAATATCCTGGGACCGACATGGCTACAACTACACTACAAATTCCACTCTGTTATACACACAAAGAATATCACCTCCCAGAAACATTACATATGCTAATATATTTCATTGCTGTGCCACAGATAAGGAATTGTAGGTCACTGGGCCATTTTGTATGCACTTCAGTGCTCAGCATAGCTTTTCTTTTCATGTCATTTATTATTCCTCCCCCAGCTCCTGACTACAAAATGCAGTGTTTAAAATTTGATCAGTGATGTATCCTAACTCGTCCTTGAATTATACAGGTTTCTTATTTCTCTTTCCTTAACCCTCTTTTCACCTTAATTATCTCAAGAGAAATCAGAATGAAGTTTATTTTACAAGCTGCATTCCCCTCATACAGTACTTTTCTATCCCTTATCTCTGTAACTCCTCATTCAGAACCTGACCATGTGTTTCTTGCACACCCAAAGCCACCATTTACTTCAATGGGAGCTGTGGATGTTCAAGAAGCACAGATCAGGCCCTTTATACACATACACAATCTCTATCTTTTCAAGTGACTCATAAGAATTATTTATATTCTGGACAAATATTTTCAAGCTGCTGGACAAAAATTATGTCTCCTTAAGCCATAAATTGAAGATATTTTCAACTGTCAAGACCATTTGGTTAATATTGATTCAGCTGCTATCAGTGCACAGTTTATGGAACTTACATTGACTTCACTGGGAATTCTGTACATGAAGGGAGAGATTCATCCCTATGTAAAGAGCAAGCTTAAGGCCTGCTCAAAATGGGACTTAAATAGTCTTACGCAGTGCCTCTGTATGGGGTGAATTTTCCCTGGAGCACTTAACGGATCAAGCTCTGTATTATATTCCGGGGGGTGGGAGTTGCTCACTTTTAGGATATAAAAATACAGTCATTTGATTTACCAGACACCATATGGAAATGTGGTTATGGAGTACCTCTTGTTTCATTAAAAAAAGAGATATAGATATAGATAGATAGATAGATAGATCTATATATATATGAAAATCTCCCTGATACATACAAGCTCATCTCTTTCCTGAACCAATAAACTGAAGGGGGGGGAGGAATGGGACAAGGGGAATGGCTAACTCAGCCTTCATCAGATAGTTGCGTCAGTTTACAACAGTTTTAAATACATTTTAAAGGTAATGATTAAAAATATGTATCAACATTATCATTTTCAATTACTACCATAGTTGCAATGAAATTCTGGCTTCAGGAATATTAAAAGAAACATTGGAAAGTAGACACAATAAAAGTTTTAGGCCAAATTCACTCCATTGAGAAATAGGCCAGGAAAATAGAGCTTAATCAATGCAGAACATTTGGGCCAGCATTCTGTATAAGGGTGAATTTCATGCTAAGTGCACAATCTTTGTTGTTACCCCATCATCAATACATATTCTTCCTGGTATGTTTCTGTTCACATGGTTAAAATATTGGCATACTTGCATTTGCATGAAGTCTCATCTTACCAGTAACTTTCTGCAGCTTGGTTCCTCAAAAACAGGAGTATAATAGAAGAGCTTCTTCACACAAGCTAATTTCTTGCTGACTCAGACAGTTTGGTGTGGAGCCAATTTCTCCAACTTCTGTGGCTTTGCATTGGAAATTACTATTGTTGAATAGATCTTTGCTTGTGATTTATAACAGTGGTCCCCAACGCGGTGCCCGCGGGCACCATAGCGCCCGCCGGAACATCTATATGCACCCGCGTACTGGCCAGCGGACGAGCATCCACCAAAATGCCGCTGACAAGCAGCGTCATCCAGAGGCTGAAATTTAGACATGTTTTCCTTCTCTTATTCTCACTACTAGTGGTCTTAGGGCAGGAAGGAATTTAGAGGTAGTGTCTGTGAGTAACCTCACGCAGCTCATTTAACTTCTCTTTCTCTTAACTTCCTAGTTCACCCATTTGTACAATGGGAGTGATAAATAATAGTCATCATAATAAGCACTTAGTCCCTGACTTCACACTCAAATACTCCCATTGATTCCAGTGGGACTACTCACTTGTGTAGAGTTCAGCAGGTCTGTAAATGGTTGCAGGATCAGGGCCCTACCACCCATCCAATGATTTTTGTGAGGATGAACTAGTCATTTAGTGTTTGAACAGTGCTTTGAATGTGTAAAACACTATACAAGTGTTATTAATTATTAATATTGTTAGTCATTTATTAGTGGTTAGATCAAGGAACTATGAGTCAGAATCCCTGCTTCTGAGCCACGAATAAGAGCTCTGTGTAGCCTGAAAGCTTTTCTCTTTGACGAAACAGAAGTTGGTCCAATAAAAGATATTACCCCACCCACCTTGTCTCTCTAATATCCTGGGACCAAACGAAACTACAACACTGATACTGAACAAGTCATTTAATTTCTCTGTGCCTCATTTTTCCTGTTATTAAAGTGCCTACCTCTGTGTGATGAGAAGTTTAATTATGTTTGGAAAGTGCTTTGAGAACCTTGTATGAAAGGTGATATATAGATGCAAAACATTATTATACAACAGAGACAAACAGGTTATTTCACTTCTGTACAAAGGGTTAGCACTAGTCCTATGCACCATTTCACTGATAGTGGGGCTTTGTACTAGGCCTCTGTAGAGGGGTGAATTTCATCCACTAAGTAATGAGATACATACTGAGCCAGAATTTCTCACAGTGAGAGTCAAGGTCCATGCACTTTTGCATTTCATTTGGAAACCTTCTTTATGCCACTGCAGGAACTTCAGGACACTGGTTTGCACAAATGGGTATTTAAGCAGAATAAAAGTGGAATTTGTATGTTAACTACAAAAGAATGTTGACATAGAATATCAGGGTTGGAAGGGTCTTCAGGAGGTTATCTAGTCGAACTCCCTGCTCAAAGCAGGACTAATCCCCAGACAGATTTTTACCCCAGTTCCCAAAATGGCCCCCTCAAGGATTGAACTCACAACCCTGGGTTTAGCAGGCCAATGCTCAAAACACTAAGCTATCCCTTCCCCACTCATAAAAATGAGCCTCTGTTCTAGAAAATCTCATGTACGGTATTCAATGTTACAGGTAGTCTTCGTGATGATTATATGAATAAATCCATGTTCAGGATGATTTTAGTGTCCCCCTCTGAAAATGAATGTGCTGCATGCATAAATATATGGACCCAATAAGTTCCAGGTTCCATCATCAAGGTGTTTGCTACTATTTCAGGTTTTCTGACAATTATCAGATAATATATTTATTTTAATTGCATATTTCTGGAGACCAAAAGTTATGATTTTGGTTCTGGACACTTAATACTCTAGTAGCTTGACACAGTTGTTTTCCCAGTGCCATATTTGATCACACTGTTTTGGAACCTAACTACCTTTTTTTCCACAACTTTGGTTGCTGTGATAACCCATGGAAGTTTTTAATCTATTCAGCTCACTTTTTGTGCTTGAGAAACTGGCTGCTTCTTTCTGTCTGTTGGAAAAAGTTGCAACTGGACAAAATAAAGAATGCTGCCAGCATAAACCCCACTATAATCTGATTTTAAGGACTGCTGTAAATCAGAATGATTGATGAAGCTGCAACAGCAATCTAGAAAGTTGAGAGTACAAATATCTTTAATAATATTTATCTCACATCATATGTATACATATAGGATATAAAATGCATCCATTTATCATTACAATAATAGATACTAATAGTGATGCAAAGCAAAGTTGACAAGTGACCATTCTGAGAGCTACATAAAAGCCCTCAGGGCATATGTGACAATCCAACTGAGGTCACCGATCTAGTGAGAACACATTCAAATCCTCTTGATCCTTCCCACATAAACACTCCAAAGAGAGACATGTATAACTATTTGCAGCTGTCAGAACTTCCCAGCCCCATGGACAAGTCTTCTTCCAATTTTAGGAGCTCTCAACTTTCATCCTCAAGAAAACTGTCCTTTCCCAATGTAAAACCCATCTGGCTTCCTTTTGTGACATCCATACCCCAAATGTGTGAACATGCTACCCTTAGATAATACAGTACCATGCTCATGTATTTCATCATTTGTTTAGTCCCTTCTTGTCACATTCAATAGGTATGAATAATCCAGTGGCATAATCTTCTATAGAATCTCAGGGAATTTGACCCACAGTGTTTCCCTGGAAGTTGCTGGGAGATATTAAAATGTTGAATGCTTCTCACTCCCCCCCCCCCACTTCCTTCTTTCTTTACAAACACAATGGCCCTAGGACAATGAAATGCAGAAACATACTGTAATGCAATGTCATGGCTGAGCTTCTCACTGTGTTAAATGGGGAAATTTTAAAGATCCTCACCACAACTGTAGCTTGGCTGCTTTTGCACATACTGTATGAATTATTTTCTAGTACCATTTATACTGTTAAATTTATGCATTAGTATATAAAATGTCTTTGAACTATAAAAAAAATATATGAGCAGTGTGACAGAGTTCAGTGTGGTAGGTACAATAACTTTAAAATACCTGACTTCTGTATGTTGAAAAGAAACAGTGCCTGCCTATCCTTGATTAACTAAGTTTTTGCATTTAAAATATCTGTGCTTGACAACAGAAACCTGGAAATATCCTTTGATTGCACTTTCAGTAGTATGGCTTAACTTCCATATTAGGCTAATAGAGTAGCCTATTTTTGATAGCTCTTTTTCATAACGGATTATGCTGTCATAATAGATTATGGAACATACTACTTGAGTGTAATTGCTCACGTAAGAGATTTTAGCTCAACGGGGTTTATAATAAACCTAAGCAAAAAGCATGCATGCCATTTCACACACTCATAAATCTGAATTTGGCCTTCAGATGAATATACTATAAATATTTTGGACATATGCTTAATTCTCTTATGCTTTAATATTTTAAGTATTTATTTGGATGTGACATTCTCTTTTGTTTAAAATAGACGTGTGAAGGGGCCTGTGACAGGGCTTTCTACTCACCGCTAGGATGGCTCCTCCTGCTGGCAACAATGGGGATTAGCATCGTAAGGTCAACACCTCCTCCCAAAGTTGCATGCTGACTCTCTGCCTTTCTCTCCCCCTAACTCCTTCAGGACAAGTGTGGAGTGAACACCCTACCACAGGGTCTCTAATATCACACCCTTACCACAAGGTTGCCCCATTTCCCCATCCCTGGACACAGCATTGCAAGGGGTCTTCATCGCTGGTGCCCCCTCACAGCCACCACTTTGGCTTTGCAATGGCCTGTCTCTCTCTGTCTTCTCCCAACCATCTATCTGGGTACTCCAGGACTTGGTCCTTTGGCCAAGTCACATAAAAGTTCAGACCCCTTCCATGGTAACAGAGATCCAAGCATAAATTGGAATATTATCCAATTAATAATGTTTTAGCTCCTCTTGGGCTACTCTGAAATTCTCCACTTATTGGCCCCTGCAGAGCTTCCCCTATGCTACTTACCCCAGCAGGTTTTTCCCCACTGCCTCCCCTCCCCAAGGCCTCTAGTAGCTTCCCTTCAGGGCTTTCCCTGCTCCTTGTAGGACCTAGCTCAAGGATCCCCCACAAAAACCTACACAGATCCTTGTGGGTCTTTGAGGTTGGTTTCCCCAGGTCTTTCCCCAAGAGATAGAGAGCTCTCCTTATTCCTTTCTCCTGAGTATTTTCACCCAGACCAAGTTCATAGCTCTATCTAAGTAGTCCTGACTCTGATCCATGGCAGCTGGGATCTCTTCTTATAATTAAGTTACATCACACCCAGCGGGGATCACTACTGACCATTCCATTAACACCTCACCAGTGAGGGTGAGGGATAGCTTCTAGGTCACAGGCAAGGCTGAGCCTTAAAGGGCCACCAGCCTGTGACAGGGCCCAATACAAGAAGGGAAATGCTGCTGTTAGATGCAGTGATACTGTGAGATACATGCAGCAGAGGTACATGATTCATCATCTTTGACTCTGTTTTCTTATAAAAATTAGGACCAAATTCACTACTAGTGTAAGCTGGAACAGTAAAGTCAACAGATTTGTGCCTTCTTATGCCAGTGGTGAATCTGGCCTGCAATGTTTGGACTATACCTCCTATAGCTGTAAGTTAGCATATAAATTGCGAGGCAAATTTCTGCATGAAGAAACGCTGTTAACATAAGAAAACTCAGGACTTCATAGAACGGTACATATTGTCGCTCAGGCATGGATAGCATATGTAGATTCTTTTTACTCCTGAATCAAAAAGAAATATTAGCATGACCCATGTACCAAGATTGTTATGGATCCATTACAAGGCAGGAATTTACATTTTAAAACAGCTACACTGGAATAAATTCATCCTTAGTGTAACTCCATTAAATTCAATATTGAAAGGCAATGGAATTACCCCAGGGAAGAATTTGGCCCAAGGCCAATAAAAGATTGAAGTGATCTATCAGTGAATATGCACTGTATCTTTTTCACAAATGCAGAAATTCCTCTCCCCTTGTATTTTCATTTGCAATGCTGGCAGCAAATAGGTAGGGAAAAAGGGTTTCCTGTACTAATAGAGTATGAAAATCTTCCCAGCTTTCTATCATATCAAGGTGACTGTTAACTTTATTAGTATTCATTTTCATTTACACTATTGAAAAGTCATTAATGTGATAAGAGTCTTATTATCTTTATAACAATGAGTGTTTATTAAAAGCATGTACAGTGAAAATCAGTACTATGATGCAGCATTGCAAAGTACAATGCAATGGATCATCTTAAGAAAAATAATATAGATTTCTAGTTCTTTTTTTCAACAACTTCACAGAAGAAAAAGCAAGATAACAATGATGAGTTGAACTTATGTAACAGAATTTGCAAGTGCTTTGAATGCTTATACTGCATGCAGAGAGAGACCTGGAGGAATCATTCCCAGGAGATGATAATTGTCTGCCCTTTTAGCCAGAAACTGTCTAGCTGTTTAGTTTAATTAAAAATGACACTGTCAATTACTACCTGCAAATAACAGAAAAAAGTTGAATAATTAATTTTATGGGATAATCTATCCAGTATGCAGTCACAAACTGGATATGCCTCATCTTATAATCAGTCCACACTTACTGCAAGTGGCAGGTCTCTTATGTATGTATTTTGCAGTTTTTACTTAAACAAAAGTGATCCATAAATGAGGCATGTGAGAAATTCCTAGATTTTGAAATTTGGTTCATCCCGAATCAGGATGAAAAATTGAAATCTCAGAATTTTTCACAAAACAAAATATTCCAAAATATTTCATTTCAACCGTATGAAAACATTTTGCTTGGATAAGGTTGAAATGTTTAGACTTTTTATGTTATATAACAGTTTATATTATAGATTCTATTATGTTATAACCACGGTTGTGAACTTTCACGTGGTAAATAAGCACCCTGACTTTCACAATAAGCCAAAAATCAAGCTTATCCCATTTCAAAACAAGCCAATCCCTAAAAACCCCAACACTATGTGACTAGATCCCCCCAGCATGTGGTGGGCTAGTGTGTACCCCTGACTCACTCCCCTGCTTGCCCCTTGCCTTTGCTTGCCAGGAGCCGATCAAAAAAATAACAAAAAAAGCAACAAGCTACAAGCAACAAGCTACAAGCCAAAAACTAGCCAACAAGCAACTCACAAGCCAATTAAGCCAAAAACAAGCCCAATTTCTGCATTTTTTTTTCCGCATGTTTGGTTATAACACATTTCATTTTGATAAGTTTGAAATGTTTAGTCTTTTATGTTATATTATGTAACCATTTATATATATTATTGTTATGTTATAATATAAAAGCTGGTTTCAGCTATTATAAGAGTTGAAATAAACAAGTTAAAACAAAATGTTTCAATCATTTTTTGTCAAAAATCTCAATGAAATCGATACATTAGTGTGAAACATTTCAACTTTGTTGAATAAGCATTTTCTGACACCAAACTGATCCACTGGGAAATTTTCTACCAGTTGTACATGTGACTAATACACAGGGATGTTCTGTGTCCAGCCCCGTATAGATATGTAAAGTAAAATGTGGGTATAAGGATACCATCCGGATATTGCACTATGTGTGCAGAAGAAGACAAAATGGGAGCCTTTTCACTCAGGGAGCACAAGATCTTTGCAATGAAGGCAGGTAGGAGGCAGGGAGATTTGCTCACACATCTCTCTGACTCTCTGTGGAGGAGAGCATATGCAACACTGGAAAGTATTATGGTTATATTAGGTACATTGCCTTCAAGATCTCATGTTGCAGAGATTCACTTCTACAATGTCCCTTCTCTTATCCCCCAACCTACAGGGCTTTAGCTAACTGCTACATGCCATTATGATTTGCTTACTTCCTCAGGTCACATCTACAGCATATAGAAAAACAGAATTTCCATGGACACTCATGATGCACCACAGTAGCTCAGCAACAGGGAAGATCATGGTGCCTCATGGGAAATGGAGACCTGTTGAGGAGAACAGCCCATAGGGCAGAATGGGTTATAATGTACCCAGAACTACAATTTCCATGAGGCACCATGGTGGCATTTTGTCATGTATTTTGTCATTCTATTTGGGTTGTGCAACACCCAGGTGATCTTCCAACACATTTTATAAATTACATCTTTAGGGACATGCTGGCTTAATTTGTCATCTTTTATCTGGATCACATCATATTTTTTTCCAAAAGTCAGGCCCTCCACAATCATCACTCTGCCAAAACCATCTATGCAAAACTTGAGAAATGTGAGCTCAATAAAGACAAAGTGCAATTCTTGGGATATACCATCTCACCTAAGGGACTTCCCATTGATCCATACAAGGCGGTGGCAATATCTGACTTGGCCACACCCAAGAACATGCCTGCCCCTCAGAAACTGGGGTTTGCCAGTTTCTGCAGGTGATTTACTCCAAGTTCCCAGTTCCTTCTTTCCTCCAGGCTCCTGCTCTTCTGCCTTACCCTGGATGCTATCTCCAGCTCTGACCCCTGACCTGGCACCCAACTTTGTCTCCAGCTCTGACCTTCGGCGTGGTGCTTGATGTTGGCTTTGGTTTTGACCTCTGCTCTGACCACTAGGCCTGACCACCCATTGCCCAGTCATTGCATTGGGCATGGCTGCTGTGTGTCTGTAGGCCTTTAGCACTAAGGCTATTGGTCAAGAACAGTGAGTCAGCGTACAGTCATGGTGCAGCAGCAAAGGATACTGCCTAGAGACCTGGCAGGCCTGGGTTCAATAGCAAGGTCCTGACAAAAATGTCTTCCATTACTATGGCTTACTGACAGGCATTGTATTGGACTGGGGACCACAATCCTGGTGGGAATTTCTCAGACTACTTGGTGTTGAGTCTCTCACTTTGTCTGCCTATCACCCACAGACTAATGGGCAAACAGAGGCAGTCAAGTCTTGGAGCAGTATCTTCACTGCTTTCTGAGTTACCACCAGGATGACTGCCTCTCCCTGCTGTGCTACGCCAAATTAACATAGAACAATGCAATCCATGCCTCAACCCACCATCGTCCATTCTTTGCAAACTATGGCTTTCACCCCTGCCTCCACTCAGATTTACTGGAAGTTCAGCAGCAACAGCTGCTGAGAATTTAACCTTCCACATGCACTGGGAGCTCACGAAACTCTCGCTGGCCATCAAAGAAACCTATAAATACCATGCGAACCAAGACTGTCAGGCTGCCCACAATTTGACCATAGGGGATAAGGTGTGGCTCTCTGCCCAGAACCTTAAATTAAGCCTCCCAACTGCCAGGCTAGACTAACAATAATGGGCCCCTTCAAGATTATAAAATGTGTAAAGCCGGTGACCTTCTGATTGCAGCTGTCTGAATCCTTGATGTACCTCATCTTTCATATCTCTCTTTTAAATCACTACACTGAGCACACATACCCAAAGCACTACCCATAACAATCTGTGGACAGGAGAAGTACTTGGTCCACAGAATCTTCAACTCTTAATGAGTTAAGGAAAGCCTCCAGTACTTTGTGGACTGGGAAGGCTACAGTCCAGACCTATTGCAAGAGTGCCACTGGAAGTATCCTGAGAAACTGGGATCTGAGGCCTAGGAAATGCCTTCAACTGGGGGGTACTGTCAGGAATCAGGGCCTGCAGCAAAGCCAGTCTCCGGGCCACCAGATAAGTACAGCTGGTGTGTAGTAGACTGCCTGATTGGATACAGCTCCTGACTGGTGGGCAAAGTCAACAGAACAGCTCCTAAACCCACAAGCAATAGCTTCTGGATGGCTGCTCATAGCATTTGTTCATGGCTATAATAGCTTCTGAACCTGCTTGTTCCCAGCCCTGATCCTGCCTTGTCTCACTCCAGGTAACCCAGCTTTGACCTTTGGCTCCAATTCCTCACTTCAGACTTCATATCTGACCCTGGTTCTGATTCCTGATGGCTGACTCCTGCCCCAACCACTAGGCATGACCGCCCACATCCTGGTCTGTGACAGGTTGGGTTTGATGACATCCCAAGGTCCCTTCCGGCCCTACATTTCTATGATTCTATGATTTTGGGGAATAACAAATTACCTATATTCCATGCATGTATATCTAAAGTCCAGCAAGAGAGAATCCAGTAGCATAACAGTAGAAATAATAGACCAATGCATTTATACTAGCAAGTTGCTATGAAACGTTCTGCCCATGGATATATTGGCCTCAGTTCTCTACTCAGTGACACAATCTTTATGCCTGCGTAACTCCTCCATGCCAAAACTATCGAGTTTTCCCGTGGTGCATTTTGATACTTCTAAACCATAGTTTCAGAAGCCTTCTTCAAATATCTGGGAGATGAAAAATCATGGCATTCTATTTTCTTTACAGCTGCATCAGTCATTTTGCATCATATTATGTTTGCTCCTTGAACAGGCTTATAAATTCTCTAGCCAGTTCCTTAAATATGTTTGTGTGATCCTTTGGAAACTACAGACATATCATTACAAAACATATTGTGATATGACAAATATGGCTTTCCATCTGCACATAAAATTGAATTTTCCTCTTCTACTTGCAAAGATTTGTTGAGATAGTTTCAGATAAGGTGCATCAGGGTTTATAGGATCAATGACTACATTGTCCTAATATAGTAAGACACTGGCTGATGCACAAACAGGTTATAAATGCATGGTCTGAATGTATTATAATTACACTCTATGGGCCAGATCCTCAACTGGTGTAAATTATGGGCTCCCTTGATCTGGCCCATTATTTCTGTAGTACCAAATGAAAGAAGGAATAGTTACAATTACCATTCTCACACACTTAAAGTTAGGCACACATTTAAATAGATTGCTGATCTGGGCCATAAATCTCCCTTTCAGACCTACACTTGCTGCGATGCCTAGAAATTGCTACCATCTGGACTTAGTTTGGCTGATGACCCTTTGTCATGGCTACCAACTGTGGCCACTATGCCCTCCTCTGAGAATGTGTACTAATGGAAATGCTCCTGTTCCTGCTGTTATTTGTTGTGCCACCGGCTTCCACCTCATTTGTCTGTTTATTCACTAGTTGCAAATTGTCTAAATCCTAGATAGTGAGCTGTCCGGGGCAGGGACTGTCTCTGTTATTTGTGCAGAGCTTAGCACAACGGACCCTACTCCCCGTCTGAGAACAATAGGTGTCACCACACTTTAAAGAATTATTAAAAGAGACTGCAAGATTGGAATTTATTGATCTCATCATGATCACCTTAGGTACTTACATGGCCCCCTTTACTATAGTGTCTGAGCTGAGTGTCTTTCTCCTAAAAATCTTCTAACCTGAGGTGGAACCCCCAACTCATTCTCAAAAATGCAAAAGTAGCTTCTAAAAGACAAGAACTAATAATACTTGACATTTATATAGTTCTTTTCATCTTCAGTGTACAACCACTGACTGGTATAGATGTCCCATCCATCATGTAACCATAGTGTGTGGTGGTAATGTCTGTGTTCACTATTAAGGGTGCACAAGCCATGATTCTGGTACGTATGTGCCCTTTTTTATTATGCTGCTTTTAATTGCTCATTACTCCATGAGGTCAACGCTTTTAGCTTCTGTTCTTTGGTGACAATGCTCCTGATGGCTTTTTTTCCTATCCTGCCCTGCCACTTTACAAGACGATCCAACTTACCCGCCTGTATCCTTTCTTTTCCATTTCCTCAAAAACACCATTCTTGCCACCCTTGTTGGCTCTCAGTTTGCACTGACTACTAACTCAATAACAGCCCCTGCACTGTCTGCCTCTTTGGCAGCACTGACACACCTGTTGGTCTCAATAGATTGGAATCCATTTACAAAGATTTCTCTAGGGACCATTCTGTGTGTTTTGCAGTATTGTGCTTCCTGAATTATACGGCACAATGGGAAACACTGGCTGGCTGATGCTGTGATATCATCCCAGAAAATCTGCTTCCCTTGTAGGTTTGCACCGAGTGCTGCATTCCAAGTTCTGAAGGAAGATTTTAAGTGCCTTTATGACAGTGGACAGGTATTTTTTCTTTATGTCTTTTTCCACCCTAAAAATGTTCTTCTGTGCCCAGCCCCTACTTAGGAGTCTAATTAGTGACATGATGTAATTTAATTACCATCACTATGTTGTGCCCTGACTGACCTTTATCTGGCTCTCTCACTCTCTCGCTCTCTCTTTGCCAGTGTATTTTGATGTCATAGGTCTGCAAGGTCGATGCTTCTTCCTCTGTGCATTGAAACTTCTCTGCATCTAGATGACAATTTTCTTGATCCTTTACTGAAACAAAATTGAACCATGGAAGGACTGTGAATTTTCAGCCCTAAGTGGCTCTTTATTAGGCAAATTTAAGCAACAGATACCATTCTACCTACTTTATATTATCCGCCTATTAGTTGCTATGGCATATAAGTTCCACTCAGCTTGCATACCTGATGCATACTAGATCGGCGTAAATTATATTAGTTTATTATTTACACCTGTTTTTTGATGATCTTCCACTGAACATATAAGCTACACCACCATTTATGTCACGGCTGAATTTGGCCCAAGAACTTGCATCATTTTTTCATAGCTCTGAATGTTTCCTGTGTGTATGTATTTTGATTTTAAAGGATGTGCCGATCCCTCACTCTAGAAGTATGTACTGTAAATAAAACCTCTTTGCTGCAGATTTTACCAAATATATCAGTGGGTCCAGATTCAGATCCCCTCCCCTCATTCATGTTGAATGGCACCTTACAGTATAAACAGTACCCCTGAAGTTAATGGGACTACAGATGGAGCAAGGTGCTATTCAACGTAAGTAAGGGCATCAGAATGTGGCACTTAACTACAGTTATGGGTGTTCTTGTTTTCTAACCCAAACTAAGCTGGTCCATGAAATAAATCGTTATCGTCTCAAAGATCAAGAGACTGATGTTGCTCTGAGATACATTCATGTAAATCCAGAATAACTCCATTGGCTCTAGTGCAGTAACTATGGATTAACACAGATGTAAACTGAGACCAGATTTTGACCTCACATAGTACTTGCGGGGAGGAGAAAGCTGCTTTTATACATTGGTTTGTATAAGTATTCTTGCATATTCAGGTATACTTTTGTAATAATTTTATTCCCATCAGAAAACAGAGGTGCTTCTATCCACAAACAGTTTCAGATCACGGGCCAAATTTATCCTTAATGTAACTCCACTGAGAGCAATATCATTTCAGTAGATTGAATCTGGCCAGCTGGTAGCATGATGGGTTGGTCTTAAGAAAGTATTTCTAGCTATTTTTGGTTACCTTCTGTAGCAAATATATGGGTCCTTCCATATTGTATTTTTAATTTTCAAGGTGCAACCTGTAAATACAAGCCCAGCACCAGGAAGTGTGCTGTAAAACAACTCTCTCTTTGCCACTGAAGTGTATTATTAAAACTGCTGCCCCATAAATCTGAAATAGATAACTCTCTCCATGTCATCTTGTAAAATAAGCAATTTTCTGCTACTAAGGAAACATTATTTTCCCTCAATCACATCTAAACTCAGCCGCGATATTGACAGACACAACATTACACCTAAGCTTGTTTCTGAGCACTTCGTACACTTCTAACAGTCAAAAATCATGAATTTGTGAGGCTTTTCATTTTAGAAAGATAGAGTAAAATGTGCTTTCTAGGGACGTATGAAGGCCATGTCTATACTACACTTTGTTCCCTAAAACTTCCCACGATTGCTACCCCTGATTTAATCCAGATGCCCAGAACTGGTGTGTGTGCGAATCAGGCGGAAGATGCTGACGATTAAAGGGATAGATCTCCTAAGCTCCCATGAGGCAGCACAGAGTTGTCAGTCAGCATGAAGTAGCTCATATTGCATACATCACACAGTGTTGGAGCACAAGCAGACAACTTCATGATAGCATATCAAACTGTCCCTGCTGAGATGGGACATCGTGAGCCAAGAACTTCCCATGACTGCTAGTTCGACAGCATTCGCTGAAATAGTCATCAGAATAGTCTAAAGGACACATTCAAGGCCGTATGTACCATGGCAATCGCACTCCATACTCGATAATAGAGCAGGTCGAAAAATTTTCAACTCAGTTTTCTGGCAGGACCTGGCAGTTTTGTCAAAATTGAAACGTTTCATGGGAACTTCTCAATTTTCAACAACATTTTCTTATTTCATTTCAATAATGTTGGAACATTTTGTTTTATTGTGGTAAAAATGTTTCATTTTGACTTTATCATTTCAATGTTTTGTTTTTACTTTGATAATATAATGAATATAATAACATATATATTGTAATGTTTTGAAATTATCAAAATGAAATATTTCAGTGGTTCCAAATCAATTTTTTTTAAATTTCTGTTCTGCAGGAAATTTTTGAAGTTTCAACTTTTCATTCTGATTTGAAAACAACATTTGAAACGTTGGAATATCCTGCAGAATGGAAATTCCATTTTCTAACCCACTTTACTTGATAGCCAATAAGCGTGAAAATAATATCCCATTTTCACCTGTTGCAAATGTATATATGTATGTATGCAGATCTCTCTCTCTTTTAGAATAATATATGGTTGTTCTATGTATTTATTTATCTCAAGGAGCTATTTAATTTCTCTCGCTCCTCTTGATTTCTAGGACAATTGCAGCCTGGGAGATAAACTTAATTGCTAAGTGTTATTTTTATGCATTTCTTTGCATACAATGTATCTTTTGTATCGTGAGCACTTGCCAACAAAGTATTCAGCATCAACAGAGTTTACCAGATCCATAGTTGACCATAAATTTCAAACACAGGCATGTCCTTTTTTAACTATATAAAGTCAAATAAACTTTATATTATTGATCCTTCAAGAAGCAGCCTCCCCCCTTAGATAGTGTTAACATAACTTAGTTACTGTTTAACATTAAACAGTGTTAAATAAGGTTTGGAGTTTGGTATACAGAGACTTTAGCCTACTTAATACTATGGTAAACACACTAATAAACATTTTTAACTGTGTATTAAAGACTCAGAACAGAAGAAAAAACAGTTAAAGTGTTTGAAATGTCAAACATGAAATAAGGCTTTTCTTTTAATCACAGTTTTTATTTTCTTTTTTGTAGCTGAAGAGTTTTGAAGGAAGACAGTCTCTAAAATGGTATTAAACATGGTAATAACTGTCCTTTTGGGGAAAAGAGAAGAAGTTAGTTGAGATGGGCTGGAGCTGTTGTTGCTGTAAGTCTAATTTTATTTCATTCCAGGTAATGTTTGGGATTCAGCTGGAGCCAGTAGACGTGGGGATGTCATCTCAGTCCCTCTCTTTGAACCACTGACAGTCAATGGGATTTAGACTCCCAAGTGCCTAAATCAGTTTGAAAATGAGATCTGTGGTCCTAAGTTATTTAGGCTTACAACACTAAGTGCAGCAATACATAAATACAATTAAAAATCTGGGCCTTTACTCAGGCAAATTCTTATTGACTTCAGTGGGGGGTTACCCATGCAAGAACTAAGTAAATGCTGGATAATGACCTCAGTGAATAGTTCTAGGCTAAAAGTAAAATAAAACATTTGCATAGTGAGTGTTATTGTTAATTATAATTTGTCCTGCAGTAGTGCCTAGGAGTCTCAGTCATGGATCAGAACCTGGTTGTGCAAGGTTCTGTACAAATCGTGATATTGAAAGGTTTTTGCATCTGGTGCTCTACATTGAAAACTAGTTAGAGGGAAGCCTTAAAGCTTGGGAGACCTCAGATCTAATCTCCCTTCATTGTTGATTTTGGTTTATAAAGTTTGCTGTATGCTATTTTCCTTGTATCTTAAAATAAATGATTTCGTGTTCCATTGTCCTCCCAGGAAGAACTCCCACAGGCCAGTGTACATGAGAAAAGGCCTCGGTGTCACCAAACCCTGAAAGGACAAGCAATTAAAACTCTTTAAGGAGACAGAGTTAACTTTTCCAAAGGGTTATTATAAATAATGAGTAACAACAATGTTTTTAATCTGTGGGAAATACTTTGACAATGTCCTCTTCATCTTGATATAAATATTGTTCCTGTCTTGCTGCCAAGGAACAGTGTTGGACCATATCAGGAAATTTCTGTATTGCAGATACAGACTAACACGGCAGCTACTCTGAAACCATAAAGTGTATGTGTATAACCAGTCTGAGGCCAAAAGAGACAAGGGGTAAGATTGAATTCAGTTGAATTCCCCACAGCTTAGGCCTCTTGCTTTTTCCATTTCTGTGTCTCTCTCTCTCTGTGAGAAACATGCAAGGCCAAACTGCTAATTGTGTTAACGCATCCTAAGACAGTAGGGTTACCATTCGTCCGGATTTACCCGGACATGTCCTCCTTTTTGTGCTAAAAATAGCGTCCGGGGGGAATTTGTAAATCACTCAAAATGTCCGGGATTTCCCCCCTCCCCGGCAGAGCAGAGCGAGCGGCTGGGAGGGCTGCAGGGAAGTCCCGGGCTGGACTCCGGAGCAGCTGTAGAGGAGCTCCGCCCCCCCCC